>NC_084714.1:5734346-6034346 GCF_033807575.1 Cydia pomonella | reverse complement strand
ACAAATAATACAACACATAAAGAAGAGGTAAACAACAGGCGGTCTTATCGCTAAAAAGCGATCTCTTCCAGACAACCTTATATCATAAATAAAAACAAAGAAGAAAAATCTCGCGCGTTTAAGAGTTCCGTTTTGGTCAACATCAGTAGTTCCACTTCATTAAATGCCACTAGTGGGAATGAAAAAGCTTAAGGTATCGATGAAAATCCAAAATGACTATATGCCTATAAGATTTGAGGTGTTCCCTCGCTTCCTCATGGAACCCATCGTCAGACCTTTACCTTGACACAAAGATTCCTAAAAACCTTGGTACTTGAAACTTACTCGCTACAAACTTAACAAAGAAGACAAATCACGCGCGTGGAAGAGTTCCGTTTCTGATCAACATCAGCAGTTCCACTTCACCAAATGTACTTACTTACCACCCATTTATTTGAAACAGTACCTAGGTACTCCATTTTGATGCCGCCAGCTTGAAACTTCAATGGCCTCAGTGTCCGATGAACAACTTAAAAATGCTGAAAGTAATAACAATTATAATAAGTTGGGGAGTAGCGACCTTACACACCCGAGTGCTCCTGGGGAGTTCTAAGTAATAATAACAATAAATAAATATTATAGGGACATTCTTACACAAATTAACTGAGTCCCACGGCAAGCCGAGAACGCTTGTTTTGTGGGTACTCATACAACGACATAATAATATATAATATACAAATACTTAAATACATAGAAAACATCCATGACTCAGGAACAAATATCTGTGCTCATCACACAAATAAATGCCCTTACCGGGATTCAAACCCAGGATCATCGACTTAATAGGCCAAACCGGTCGTGAAAAAAGAGCAAAAAAAAAGAAAAATATGTCAAAAGAAAATGCGATTTGGAAACGTTATTCGCCACTTAATATATATCTGGTTCACAGCATTTATTTGGTGCTGATATAATGCCTGCAATATTACCCGAGTACATTAAAATATGAATAAATTATCATAAATTCAAAAGATGGTCCCTATAACAGTTCATTTTTACATGGAAAAATGGCTTTCATATAAAATGTTTGTCAGACATATTTTTGGAAGTATAGTACAATCATTAACTTAGAAATATAGGTAACATTTCACGAATAAAAATACGGTAACACATATTTTTAATTATTTTTTTAACTTATCCTACGCAAAAAACTGACATAGGGACTATCATTCGACACGACACGTATAGTAAAGTATGAATCCGCTCTAAGTCCCCTTACATAGACAGTGGGAAGTAAAATAATTCTTGTTCTGAAAACAATAAAATGTAAAATGATTAGGTAGGACAATCCAAACTTCTAAGGTCGCGTAGATCAGAAGTAGATATGAATTTGTTCGACAATACGATAGGAAACTTTTCAGCATTTACATAGGCACATTTTTTTCTGGAATACTATCTAAATTGCACTTTGTATATATGCTACATTTTTTATATAATTTGGAGCCTTTATTTTCCATGGAGTCGAACGCTATATAGCAGCTATACGAGAAAAAATAATACTTTGATCTTACCTACCCCATGAATAGTGAAGATCATCAAGGAGCATAGCATACTCTCTGAGATCAATGGAATGGAGTGCCTTTCGATTGGAGAAAATTATAGCGTATTAGAAATATACTATTTTGTAATTACAATGTTGAATATTTTAAATTGCGTGTTTTGACAATTATTGTTGACAATATTACATTCAGAGTCATCTTGACATAACTTTAGAAATCCATAAACTAGTCTATACTTTTTATAATGATGGAGTAAGACTGACGAGATTACCGCGATGTATAAATGTTTTACGTCAAGTAGAATTTTGCTTTAGAGCGACATCTGGCGTTGAGTAGAAAAGTTAAGGCGTAATTAACTACAATTAATTAACTCATTAAATGGTTTTATTTTGGTCCCTGCAACGATTTGACCCCAGTTATATTATACGAAAAATAGCTTATAAAAATACTTTTCACATGATATACATGGCATTTGTATACACTCTTATTTCGCTGAGTATCAAGTAATTTTTAGAATGACGATTTTTTAAAAGTGTTCATTGTGTCCCTTTAAATACTTTATCATTGGTGTTGATACAAAAAACATAAAGCATTTTTTATATTCTTTCGAATAAAATACGCTAAAACTTTTTATATCCCGCGTATAAGGAAATATAACTGCTTATATGCGCAACTTCTTTTTTTATATAGCTCGGTCCCTGCAAGTGGTCCAAGGTTGGTGCCATACAATAAAATAATACTACGATTAAGAGCTTTAAAACGACATATGTCTCAACAGTATACATCCATGGGACACTCCCCATACAAAAGTGCCCATTGTCCTTTGTCAGTTTTTTTAAGGTAAGCCTGCGGCGTTTGTAGTAGCAACTCTAGATCCTTGGGGACTGGAGGCGCTAAAGTTTTTTCAAAAGTTAAATTATCTGCACATCCGCTTCACTGTTGGAACGAGCAGCTCGTTCTTCGCTCAACGCATTGGCATTGCAATTCAGCGAGGTAACGCAGCCAGTCTTATGGGCAAACTACCAGCGGCATGGGGAATATATAAATATAATTGAGCCCCTATAGGGTAAAGGTTTAGTTTTTTTTTTTAAATTTGTATTATATTTTTTACCCCCGTACATACTTGTTAATAAATTAAGTTAAGAAAATCCTTGCTGTTGACAACCCTAGGACCTCGCTGTCCTATAAGTGCAAAGTCAGGCGCGGGCGTGAGCTCGCATTGAACTCACTTGAGTCGCGTGGGTTTTGGTAACTACAGTATTTCTTAAATATTAGTTGATCTTCTTCCTCGTGTTGTTTCGGCATTTTGCCACGGCTCATGGTAGCCTGGGGTCCGCTTGACAACTATACCCAAGATTAGACATAGGCACTAGTTTTTACAAAAGCGACTGCCATCTGACCTTCCAACCCAGAGGCTAAACTAGGTCTTGTTGGGATTAATCCGGTTTCCTCACGATGTTTTCCTTAACCGAAAAGCGACTGGTAAATATCAAATGATATTTCATACATAAGTTCCGAAACACTCATTGGCGCTTCAAAATATTAGTTAATATTTACTTAAGTAATTTAATTTTATATGCTGTTACCACAAATTGAAACATAAAAATACCCTATTGATTTGTCACTTTTGCTAGTTTTTTTTATCAGATAAACCTTGCAGTCTTTAATTGACGACCCTAGCTTGATCAATTCAGACTAACCACCTGAGTCCCGGAGTAATGTTTGTAGTTTTGAAGTTGGAACCTTCTTCAATTATATAAGAGTTGAAAATTCGATTTGAACTTGTCCTTTTAAAAGGACATCGGGACTTGGGTGACTATAAGTGCAGTCAGGCGCGGGCATGGCCTTGCATTGAGGAAAGCATGGGCCGTGTGGGTTTCAGGAACCAGTCTAAGTAATACTACTTAAAAGGTACATATTTTTGAAAGATTATTATTTTAATTAAAAAAAAGCAGACAAAATGTAAATATTGTATTCTTAACCCGTGATTGTGTAAGATGAGGGTAAGGGACTGTTTTACTTTTTTGTGATATAGGAAGCAAAAGACGAATCGCCTGATGGTAAGCAATCACAGTCGCCTATGGACATCTGCAATATGTCGCGGTATTTTCGGACTGATGCGACCTTGAAACCTTCAAGAAAAGAGCTTACTCTCATCTGAAAAACTAACAACGCAGCCCGCAACCCCTCTAATATTGCAGGTGTCCATGGGCGTCGTTAATTGCTTACCATCAGGTGATTCCTCCACTCGTTTGCCTCATGGCATAATAAATAAATTAAAAATAAATTTTCATTCAAATTAGAACTCCACGTATGTCACAATATAGTTCCAATTTCAAAAACCCTTTCGCTTGAGTCATGGGGTTTGACCAAAAGATAAATTTTATCCTTTAATTTTATCGTACCTATTCAATCAATCTTTGGGTATTACGGCTCCATCGATAACTTAACAACTAGTAGCCTTCCTACTTAATGTTACTGGCAATGCCGGATTTAGAGGTCTGGAGGCCTCGGGCAATAAAGGAGTGGAGGCCCCCTGGCCCCAAATTTTTCCCAAATAAAATGGTAAGTTTTCCGAATTCTCTATTGTGGGGGCCCCTCTTTTGTGGAGGCCCGGGGCAGTAGCCCCGGTTGCCCTCCCCTAAATCCGGCCCTGGTTACTGGTTCAAACTACACAGCGAGAATGAATCTTCCACCCCATGGTACATTATATTTATTTTGTCATGATTAGATTTGAGCGAGAAGATCGAGAGAGAAATGCGGGTAGCAAAGAAGAGTCATTTTCGCGGCTACCGACAAATTAATTAAATAATATTCGGGTAAATACAAATCACATTTTTAATCAATACCCACTTGTTGCCATTAGCTTAACATAAATATCTCAACACAAAATAATTATGATTTAATTTATTTTCGAAATCTTATGAAATATCACATTTATGAAGACAGATTTGGAGAAACTTTACACCTCCAAATCTTATTATTGTGTATTATTATTTTTCTCAGACCGTGGGGACCTTATACATCTCCAAACTTAATGTATTAACCGTGGTGACTATACGTCTCTGTCATATTGTATAATATACTTGACTTGGTACATACTAGTTATATACTCTCAGGGCTCTGTTGCCGATCTACCACAGACTATCTGCGCCATGAACACTGACTTGGAGAGCATCTTAGATTGGAGTAAGCGTTACGGTCTCAAGGTAAACCCTACTAAAACTCAGGTTATGGTAGTAGGTAGCTCAAAGCTTACTGCCCGGATTGATTTTGGCTCTCTACCTGCCATTGTGTTTGACGGTATTCAGATTCCCTTCTCTGTCCAGGTAAGGAATCTGGGTGTCATGATGGACCAGAGTCTCTCTTGGGCACCTCCGGTGAGTGAGGTTAGTAGGAGGATGTTTGCTGCAATTGCATCGCTCCGCAGACTTCGAAATTTCTTGCCTTACTCCACTAAAATTGCGCTAGCTCAATCTCTCTTACTGCCCATATTAGATTATGCTGACATTTGCTATCTTGACCTTACGCAGGATCAGCTGAATAAGCTTGAGCGCCTCCAGAATCTCTGTATAAGGTTTATATTTGGCTTGCGCAAATATGACCATGTGTCTCAGTTTCGTTCTCAACTCAAGTGGCTTCCTATTCGTCTTCGCCGTGACTCTCATGTTCTTGCCCTCCTATATGGCATTCTCTTTAACCCCGCTACACCACCTTATCTCAAAGAGCGTTTCAAGTATCTCTCTTCTATCAGATGTTCTCAGACTCATATTCTTGCTCCTCCCTTATCTACTTCAAAATTTTATAATAGCTCTTTTACCTTCCGGGCTGTTCGGTTATGGAATGCTCTGCCAGTAGAATTAAGATTAGCTAAATCTCTCCCCATTTTCAAAACATGTACATGTATGTAAAATGTATAATTGTTGGTGCAATAAAGAATATTTACTTACTTACTTACTTACAGAATGTAGCATTAGTTTATGAGACTGCTAGTTTAACAGTCCAGACGCGGTTTATTTATTTAGTATAAATTTTATTTTGACACTTGGAGAGACTTTACACCTCCAAATTTTATTAGTATTGGTACTCTGACATTGGGGACCTTTTACATCTCCAGATTTAATGTGTTTTTAACCATAGAGACTATACATCTCTATTGTATTGTAGTAATTATTTATTTTAAGATTATTATAATGTAATGTTTACCCAGGTATTGGCTGTTGTATTTATAAAATGTTGTTATGTATTTTTCATGTCACTATATGATGTTACTATAAATGTTGTATTGACTTGTAAAAGAGCCCTTGAGGCCTACTTGCAGAATAAATTTTTGAATTTTGAATTTGAATTTTGAATTTTGACAATTTCTCGGTGATCCAGTAATATCCACGGTGCAGTTCACTTATATGAGAATCGAATGTAGGTCTACCTGCAACCAGGACAAAACGAACATATTATTAAAACTAACTACTACAAATACAAGTTATTATCCTACGGTCAACACGTGGTGACTGTCACAACCTGTCACCTAACGAGTCAAATAGTCTGTCAATATAAATAAACTTTATTAGCAGCCAAGTGCCTGTTATTTTAAAAGGTTGCTAAGCTGCCGCTGTGACTAAGATAACCGGTTTACTACTTGTCTGAGATCACTTTAATGACAATAGTTAATTAAATTGATTGACAGGCAGCTGTGTTGACTTGTAAAGGTTATTTTGAGCTAAAATTAGAATTCGGTTGGATTCTTAAAGTTCAAATTCAAACTACCAAACGGTATAGTTTTACGCCCAGGCGTAATTGTATTAAATTGTCACAATATTGTTATTGAATTAAGTATATACATCTTAAGCTGCAGTTTAAGAGGCTGTCAACACCCAATGTCCTTGAAATTGATGTTACTTAAACAGTTTTTTAAGAAAGACTATTTGTTTTAGTCAAGTAAGAAAAATATATGTTCATATTAATTATATTTCAAAGACCGTGGTTGTACTCGATACATGATTGAACGAAATCGGCTCGATAGAAAATAATTGCAAAGATTGGTCTTAAAATCACAATTAAACGGTTCTATGTCTTTATTGTTTTGACTTATGGGTCTGCAATTAAAATCACAATTTCAAAACATTTATATCTAAACCGCTGTTGAGTAAAATATTACACTAATAATCCACTTTTTTTATTTAAATATTTTTCTTATTATTCCCTTGCCCAGGCCCAGTAACATGCGACAGTGCTATCTCATTTACTCCGATACAAATAGACAGTGTGCGCGCTTTAGGTATTGGCAGCCTCTTAACTCGCGTATTTTCATCCAATCGCGCAATCGGAGAACCAAGGTCTCCTCAAGCACTAACATGATTTTTAGGGTTCCTTACCCAAAGGGTCAAACGGGACCCTATTAGAGAGACTCCGCTGATGTCCGTCCGTCCGTCCGTCTGTCTGTTACCAGGCTGTATCTCATGAACCGTGATAGTTAGCCAGTTGAAATTTCTACAGATTATGTATTTCTGTTGTCGCTATAACAAGAAATACTAAAAAAAAAAACAGAATGAAATAAATATTTGAGGGGCCTCCCATAAAAAAAGTGATTTTTAGATAATGGTACGGAACCCTTCGTGCGTGAGTCCGTCTCGCACTCGGCCGGTTTTTTTATACTACGTCCTGTGCCCTACCACACAAAGCGAGATGACATTTACAGTGCCCACATTTTAGACGTAGTTTAAGGACATACCCGGGTCCACCATGATGCATGAGCAGCGGTCACGATAACTGCGGTTTCGATAAATCGTAAAATTAGCATAATCCTACTAATAAAAGTTACACTTTCATTTTAAAACGTCATGCTTTAATTACATGAACCTTGGCATAAACATTTAACCTATGTATCTATCTAGTTCAAGATTTCCTCGCAAGGGTTGTAAAATCACCCGATTTAAACATACATAGATTTACAACACACAGTGCACACTTGAAATACATTAGCTTCCCCGCAGTCGGCTAACAAAGCCCACATAAATAGCTCTAAAGCCGACTAAAACCCATCACAAAATGCAGCGCGCAAACATTCCAAAATTAGCCTTTCGAGAGCGAGCTGAAATTGGGAGCATGCACTATCTCCATCGCGGAGCTCGCTGTCGCATCGAGTACCTCGTGAGTACCTCACAAGTATCTCGTGACTCGTGAGTATCGGGTGAGGATCGAGTGAGTGCTCGGTGAGTAGCGTGAGTAGCGGGGTGAGAGCGATCGGCCAGATTGGGTTATGTAGTATTGTACTTATTTGAAGTTTTGTGGATTCAGAATTTACTGTTTAAACTACGTGGAACTACATATGTATATATATATATATATATATATATATATTTTTTTTTTTTTTTCTAAATTTGATAAAGCGTGTCTCTCGCACCGTCGCACCAATATGAGCAGGAGAAGCACTATGAGTGATGGACTGATGCTAAATGGTAATAAGAATTATAATAAGTATGTAAATAATTTATTGTACCAGAAAAAGAAATATTGATTACATCAGATAGAACGTTAATACTACACATACAAAGGCAAATTTATCTCTAAGAGTGAACGACTGTATACGGTAAAGTAGGTTCTTTGTCTGAACGAAGTCATAGTCGTAGTTTAAGATCAAAGTAAGGTATTTAGTAGAGTTCTAATAAACCTCCTGGTCAATATACGAGCTGTCCCAGAAAAAATGTTAAATAAGAGAGTTAATTTTAGACTTTTATAGCACAAGTACCTATGTTAGCTTATAGAATATGCAATTACGCTGTGGAAAAAACAAAAAAAAAAACGTTATCGCGTCATACCGTTTTACAATGTTAGGTTAATATTCTCTTAGATTTAGCGATATATAGCTTCTACTTCATAAATCATAACGAATCCTTATAAACATTAGTCATTCTATAAAAGGAAGCAACTGATGTATGTAGACCAGAAGCAATAGCTCTAGTTTCTAACACTTTGCAGAACAAAGGGTTGATTAAACAGATATATGATTCTTGCTGTGTTTAAATCCTTCAAAGCAGTACTATGGAATAATGAGATAGGAAGAATAGTAGATTGTACAACAAGGGCATAAAGTAATCTATTTTATATGAGGTAATTTATAGAACCGAACGTAGGCGAGCCGATATAGGTCAGGGCTAAATGGGCATTTATGCCCGGGTTGTATACTCTGCTTCTCACTTCGATTGCGAAGAAATTTGTACAATTATATCAAATATTTAACGTAATTTTACTGTATTTATTCAACACTAAAGAAATAATACTCGGATTCGCGCACGACCTGTAGCAGTAGTGGCAGTTTGTATGGCGGCTTTTAGATTTCATTGCTAAGTCTATAATTAATCGTCGTAATAGATGATTTTACTTTATGCACTAGAGCATAAAAAGCATCTTCACGCCGCTTACACGCGACTTAAATACCAACTTTACGAGCACGTGGAGTGTAAATATTTAATTATAGCCATAGCATACAATAAAACGCGAGTGGAGACACAGCGTTAGTCAATTATCACCTAAAGCAGCGTGGGCTTATCGGGCTCCGCGCCCAGTCGTTGCCTGATTTGTATGAGAAATGGGAATTATTATTTATTATCGTGTTAACGATAGCTATCGTGGGTGGGTATTGTGCGGGAGATATTTGGTTAGATTGCTGTATTGGTACGATAGGTATATGTATGAGCAGTATTTTAACTTACTACGTATAACTAGTATGCTTATTTTCCGTTATCATGGCAAAATGGTAGGTTAAAAGGATTGTGGTGGACGACCGATTCTCCTTACGAACGTAGTCCTCATTTTCCTCCCTTATTGAGATTGTTAAAATATTTACACAATTTATCACATATTAATAACGGCGATGCGCTTGACTTCATTAATGGCAGCCATTTCAGTTGAGAAATTTTGGCGCTCGATAAAAGCGAGAGCGTCAATAGTACGAAACTGTAATGGTGACTTCGATCCGAGATATGACTAAATAAATTCTACTTTTAAATTGAAAAAAAAAAACACACACACACAACGTTTCATTTATTTAAAGTTTATTGCACAAAGATATACAATATATAAATCGCGGGCTTAATGCCAAAAGACATTCTCTACCAGTCGCACACACAAAATGGTACAAAGAAAAACAAACAATCCAATAAAGGTAGTTGAGAAATACATTATAAAGGTAAACATTTTAATTTTATTTTACATTGTGTATGCACATGTTACCATGTAAAATTGACTCAATTTTAGGGTCCCGTATCCAAAGGGTAAAACGGGATCCATTACTAAGACTCCACTGTCCGTCCGTCCGTCTGTCTGTCTGTCTGTCACCAGGCTACAGCCTACAGCCTAGTATGAGATACATCTCATGAACTGTGATAGCTATACAGTTGAAATTTTCACAGATGATGTATTTCTGTTGACAACAAATACTAAAAAACACAGAACCCTCGGTGAGAGAGTCCGACTCGCACTTGGTTTTTATAAAAATTGCAAACATAATACTGTGCAACAAGATTGCACTGTGCTGTTTAAGATATTTGGTAAGATTGCGGAGTATTGTTGATAAATTATTTCGTGCTAACACCCATTGCATGCGATCCAGCTAATGAGGTGGGATCGGAGGTCAAGGGGCTGTGGACCTGTGGACCTTCAGGTACAGCCAAAGTTACACAATTTTGTAATGGTCTATTTATCTTGTAAATGAACAGACACTATCAGCAGAGATGCCCCGAATGGCCGAATATCGAATAATCGGTCCTACTCTCGGCCGAAACCAGAGATAACATGTGAACACTTTGAGTCATATCAAATAGAAGTGGATTGTCAAAAATTTTTTTGTAGCTAGTTCAAATTCCCTTTGGACATATTTATTAGGGCATATAAGAAAACACTAGTTTTGAACACTATTTGAGGTGATTTATTAACATTAAAGCGCAGGCGATTTATCATACGACAATCAACGCGAATGACAGATTGCGACTAACTTCACGTATACATGCATACATATTAGGTACGTATAGACAACTAGCTCACGATTCTTCGCATATACTTTAATACCTCCCCTCGAAGACGTGAGCGAATCTGATTATTTATATACATATCATTCCGAGATTACGCAAGCATTCATGATGTTTAATAGCAGTTAAACCCTTTGTTAACACATCTGCTGGCATTTTCTCCGTACACAAATATTTCAGACAAATAACACCTTTTTCGCACATATCTCGAATAAAGTGGTGCCTAACGTCTATATGCTTTGTTCGGGGGTGATAATTTCTTGTATGAGCAAGCTTTATGGCCCCCTGGTTATCATTGAACAATGTCACAACCTCGCATTCCATCCTCACATTTTTCAATACATCCTGTAAATACATAGCTTCTCTAGTGGCTTCGGAAAGTGCCATGTACTCGGCCTCGGTGCTCGAAAGAGCGATAGTCTTCTGCTTACGTGCCTCCCAACTCACTGGCGCACCAGCCAAAATGAACGCAAAACCAGAGTAAGATTTTCGATCTATCGCATTCGAGCCCCAATCAGCATCAACCACACCGAATAACGGTAAATTAGTTCTCTCATACACCAATCCATACTCAAACGTGCCTTTCAAGTATCTTAACACCCGCTTTGCCGCCTTCCAGTGCTGAACATCATAATTAGTATTGAACTGGCTTAAGTAATTGACGGCGTAAGCAATGTCGGGTCTTGTCGATACAGCTAAGTACATAAGCGCACCTATAAGACATTGATAAGGATATTGTCTCATAATATCATTATTCACACTTTCAGGCTTCTTCAATTTTACAAGATTATCAATAGGGGTCATAACAGGCTTACAATCTTGCATGCCAAATCGATCTAAAACCTTCGTTAAGTACATCTTTTGGCTCAGATAAACCCTATTTTCATCATCTCGTTCAAACTCAATACCTAGACAAGTACTAATCTTGCCTAAATCTTTAATATCAAAAGCATCTTTTAGTTGCATTTTCACACAATTCAACCATTCATCATCATTCGTGGCTAATATCATATCATCAACGTAAATAGCAATCAACATTATTTGTTCACCTTTTTGTGAGACAAATAAACATGGGTCTTGAGGCATTTCTTCAAAACCAATAGACTTCAATTGACTTACCAACTCTTTATGCCACTGAAGGCCTGATTGACGCAAACCATACAAAGACTTTCTTAACAAGCACACAGCATCATCACACTCATGCATCTGTTTCTTCCACAACTTAGCTATTTCTATAATTTTCTTATCTTGAATTACTCTCTGACTTGCTCCAATCTTTTGTAAGTATTTTGTCCAATACATCATGTATATGATCAGGCATTTCCATATAGACTTCTTCGTCTAGTTTGCCATTCAAGTATGCTGTCACGACGTCCATTTGATGAATTTCAAGTCCTAGTTCTGCTGACAAAGCAGCGACCAATCGTATTGAAGAAGATCTCACAACTGGGGATGATATTTCATGAAAATCCTCCCCTGGCCGTTGAGAGCAGCCTTTAGCAACACGGCGTACTTTCTTCCCAGTAGTTTTACTAGCAAATACCAATCTGTTGCCAATCACTTTTCGGTTCTCTGGTCGTGGCACTATATCCCACGTTTCATTTTTGATTTGTGCTAAATATTCATCTTCTAATGCGTTTCTCCAATCGATTGCATCACTCGTCATTTCTGCTTCTTTCCAGGACATTGGCTCACTTGTTGCGATTCCAGCTGACATTAGTGGGATCTCTTCTTCATCTTCTGAATCACCTTCTGTCATGTGTTTGTTATACTCATTCCGAGTTCTTTCTATGCGTATAAGTCTTGATCTTCCTTTTCCTCTTTTTGCTGGTTCTATAAACCTTTCCCATGATACAGTTGAACTTCTTTTTCTGGAGAGCATCCCATTACTTCTTTCATTTTCAGTATCTACGTTTTGATATATATTCTCAAGCGATTTCCTCACTCTAGATCCATCTCTCCTTACTCGAATATATTGTCTTTTCTCCATTTGTTCTTCTCTCTCTATTCCTTGCTCCTTTTCTAGATCTATTATCACCTTTTTGTCTTCTTCTTCTTCATTATCCAAAATCTCTTTATATTCATGGTCAAATGCAGTTTCCTTCATGAAACTAACATCTCTTGTTACAATAATCCGTTTGTTACTGGGATTATGTACTCTGTAGGCTTTGGATTGATTGTCATATCCCATGAATATGCCAACTTCTGAATTATTATCAAATTTTCCTTTTTGTGTCCCTTTCTCTTTATAATAAACCTTAGCTCCAAACACATTCATATACATTACTGTAGGCTTTCTTCCTTTCCATGCAGTATAAGGTATTTCACCTTTTAGTGCTGCAGTGGGACATCGGTTTCGTATGTAATTGGCGGTATTCACAGCTTCGGCCCAAAAACTTGGTGGGCTTCCCGCTTGACGCATCATACACCGCGCCATCTCAATCAGAGTTCTATTTTTTCTCTCCGAGACGCCATTTTGTTGTGGTGTATGTGGTACCGTTAGTCTTCTTTTGATTCCTTCCTTTTTCAGAAAATCATCGAATTCTTTGTTCACGTACTCTTTTCCGTTATCAGATTGCAAATTCTTTATCTTCTTTCCTGTCAACTTCTCTACATATGCTTTATATTCCTTAAATACTCCAAAAACGTCAGATTTATTTGTAATAAAATATACTTCACACCAACGAGATTTGTCGTCAATAAATGTGACGAAGTATCTCTTCTGTCCAAATGATGAGTGCCTCATTGGACCGCATACATATGTATGTACTATCTCCAGTAAATCGGTTGTACGATTTTCACTTCCTTTAGGAAATGGTTTACATGTCAGTTTTTGACTTATGCATATCTCACATTCCGACAATTTTTCACTGTCGTCAAATGTTAAACCATGTACTAGACCATTCTTAGCCATAGCTTTTAAGTCACGTTCATTTATGTGGCCTAAACGCTCATGCCACATATCAATTGGCTTCTTCAACACTTCCACACTATAAACATTCTCTTGTCCCATTCTAACATGATACAGATTGCCTACACGGTCGGCCCTCATGTGAATCTTCTGGTTTTCATCAATCACAATTGCATCATTTTTTCGAAAATGCACCTCAAATCCGTGATCAGTCATCTTTGCTACTGACAAAAGGCTTGTACGTAAATCTGGCACGTAGAACACTTTCTGAATGTCTACTAGGCGTTCTTCACTGCCTGTATTAACTGGGATTCTAACTTTGCCCATCCCAGTAATTTGCGTACTCTCATTATTTGCCAAATTCAGTTCATTTTCCAGTCGCGTAAATCCTTGCATTATGTGTTTATCGTTACACATATGCCCCGTGCATCCACTGTCGATACACCAAGTCGGATTTATCTGTTCACCCAACATCGCCTCTTCGGTTGTACTCAGCATTGTCGTATATCTCTCTCGATCATCACAACGCCCTGCCTGCTGCTGTGCATTTTGTTTCGCCTTATTAGAAATTTTAGTTTTACATTCTCTTGCTAGATGCCCTCGGCGTCCACAACGATAACACGTCGCTTTGTTTTTGTCGTTGTTCGCTAAGTGTTCATGCATGGTATTTTTCTGAAAGTTTTTCTTAAGAGTGCGCTTGACGAACATAGCTCCCTGATCTGGTACTGCTGCGCCTTTCCTACCTTCATAGTCTTCGACAATCTTTACTTTAAGTACTTCAGTAGATGGCAGATCGTCACGCGATTCCATTGCAGTACGAAACATAGCAAATGAATCTGGTAGGCTATACAGTAGTAAAATCGCTAATAATTCGTCAATCACCACTAACCCGATTTCTTTAAGTTTCTTAACTGCATCAAAAAAATCTGCAATGTGTTTACGCAGGTCGTCGCCTTCCTGCATGCGCGTCAACACGAGCTTCTTTAACAACGAGGCTTTTCGCGCAGGTCCACTGGATTGATACAATGATTTCAATTTATCCCATATCGCCTTGGAGGTTTCCAAACCGTCTAACGCTGCGAGTTCACTTGGACTGACGGCTAATAATATATCCGATTCCGCCTTTCCGTCCATTTTAATCCATTCTTCATACTTAGAATCGGTACTGGCCGGTTTCGTGATAGTACCTGATACGTATCCCCACAAGTCATTTTTCTTCAAAATTGCTCTCATGTGTATTTTCCACGTATCGTAGTTATCTGCAGTTAACGGATCAATCTTGATCGAAGCAGCCATAGCGTTTTTTCAACACTATTTCTTGATTTTAACACAATATACAAAAATACGGCGATGTGGATGTAAACAACTCGGGCGAGTCCACTTTTTCTACATAACAGGCGGCGGCGGCATGCCGCCGCGGGCGAGTCTATCACTTGTTTACGTTGTCCTTTACACTTATTTCACTTTAATTACTGTTCAAAAGTCACGAAATCAATTGTATTTAAATGTCTGGGCCCATAACCTATTAGGGCATATAAGAAAACACTAGTTTTGAACACTATTTGAGGTGATTTATTAACATTAAAGCGCAGGCGATTTATCATACGACAATCAACGCGAATGACAGATTGCTACTAACTTCACGTATACATGCATACATATTAGGTACGTATAGACAACTAGCTCACGATTCTTCGCATATACTTTAATAATATTTATTATGAAAATGTTCGCCAACACAGTACGACGTTTGCTAAGTTTTAATATTTATTACTCAGAATTAGTGAGTGTAGTTAGAGTCAATCAAATCGAACCCACTAGGTATATAAATAAAATTATTTGTAATTGCCAAATTCTAAAAAAAAGGGGATTTCGTATTTCACAAATTTGAAAGAACACATTTTAAATATTAAATATAGATTTGCGGTTATTTATAGTGTGTATTTTTTCTTTTTAGGTACCTATGTGTAATAGATCCACTACACTTAAATCGACCCGGATATAGACCGTGATTATCTTTTATATTGTTTTTGAGCTCCCGATATTTCGACGAAGTTACATGCATCTTGTTCACGGGTAAACAATCGATATAAATGGTTATCACGGTTTCTATCCTGGTCAATTTAAGTGTAGTGATACTAACAGTGAATCATTTAAAACTGTTAGGTGTAATAGATATTGGGTTTTCAACCGAATAGTGGAAAACATTTGGCCAAATACCGAATATTCGAAAGTGGCCGAATACGCCGAATACCGAATCATTTCTAATCAATAGTAGAGGTGGAAACAACGCGCTAAAAGTATCTGCCAGTCTCTAATACTTTTAATATGCATACATAACAAATAGAGATAAATCTTTACAATTCGTGTTCAATATTATTTACCACATTTGTTATAAGTATTTACCCTTTTTACACTTTTTGTTAAGCTAATCGCAGACACTGTCGACACGCGAAGTCTGATCCACTACTTATGTACATTGTCAGTCATGTGGACCGTTTTTAAAGTCAAAAACGTACTAAGAGCTTCGTCTATATATTCCGTTGGTGCCTTCTTAAAAACACGTACATATATTACATAAAGGCGGATAACAGGAAAAACTCCTTTTTTACAAACATTTACCTTGCGACACGACTTGCCTTCCCGCCCCATACCATACCCACATATCGTATAGCAAGGAACCGAATAAAGGGTACATATCAATCTTCCCCCCATAGCTACTTACATCCACACATGTCACGCAAGACGGGAAAAGTCCTAAAAATCCGCGAATGGAAAGGGTGGCTACGTGAAGGCGGGGCTTGGATTTTTCTTGAGCCTATGCCACCCCCTTTCTAAGACATGTGAAGACGTTGGAATCTATTATTGAGAATTCAGATTGTTCTATCAGGCACTTTAAGAGGGAAAAATAGCTTTGCGATCCTAACGAAATAACGGCACCTTTTCTATGAAATCCCATTTCGGGAGAAAACGGTTCTCACTAATTTAATCTTAACAAATTACTTTGATTTTGATGTCGATCGCTTCAGCACAATATATTCTAGGTTGCAAATTTTGAAAAAAAGGGAAACCTATAAACCTAGTTTTTCATTGTGTCAATATAACATACTAAGAAATTTTGGAGAATGGAAAATATTTAGAAGTGGAATAACATTTTCTCTTTTTGTATGGACGAATAGGTATGTGGTATACCTACGTCCCTCTTGCGAGCCACTTGAAGTCCACCATTCTATTGAAGTTATGCTCACATTTTAAAACTATGTATGTCTGTATGTATCTACCTATCACTATCGCATGTACCTATAACGGGGAGTGCTCCGAGGAATTGTTCGGATTAATCCCTACCGCTTCTTTTCGCCATCGCCTCACGCGACACATTTCCATCCTCACCACTTAGATGGTTGGCGGTCCTCAACTGTGCGTTTCTCCAGGAACTTTCTGCCCGCACAGCTAAACTTTGGAATGAACTGTCGCCTGCGGTATTTCCGGACCGATACGACCTTCAAACCTTCAAGAAAAGAGCGTACTCCTATCTTAAAGACCGGCAACGCACTAACAACCCCTCTGGTGGAAGTGATCCGTCTGCTCGTTTGCCTCCTCTATCATAAAAAAAATAAAATATCTATGTTTAGTACTAGTATTCGTTACTAAAAATTGAAACTCAAAGATAACAGAGCGAGCAGAAGTTTTCTATGTAAAATTACAACCGACTCTTAAAATAAAACTAATAATTACGTTAGTTGAGACATGAGACTTTCGGCCCGATTCGAAGAATGATTAAGACACGTTTAATATCTTGAAAAGATCTTTAAAAGATCGATAACTAAACGAAATGTCAAAATTGACGTTTATTTCGATTCCGCTGTGTTACCAATAAGATCTATCTACGATATTGGTTGCCCGAATCGAGCTACTTCTGTCAATTATACGACATACAAACGATATCTAAATGAGAACTTATCTAAACCAGAACTTATCGTTATCGTATCTCATTCTTCGAATCGGCCTGTTTGAATCACATTATGCTCAAATTTTGTCCCGGGACAAGTTACTTGATAGCTATTTTTAAGAAGATATCCTTCACAGTTTTAACAGATTCGTTAGTGTACCTTCAGTTTGGTGTTTTATGCTAAAGGTAACCAGTACTTCTAGCTTGTAAAACTCTTAGCAACGCCTCAAACCGTTTTTTGAGTTTCAAAAATGTTATTGAAATCAACGCACCTTGACCCCCAAAATAGGACTCAAGGTTCCTAAGAATCAATTTAGCTATATCATTTAGTTTCGATTTTTTTTCTCACTATTTATTTCGATTGAAGTACCTAGCTTCAATCGAAATAATTAACAACGTAAAAAAAACCTAAAATGCCTTTACACATGGCAACTTGAGCGTACCATTTAAGCACATGAATTACTCTATTCATAAAGTAATGGGGTCAGAAAGAAAGGGGTTCATTACAAACCATTACTCGGAACTTCTAACCACAATTCAATAAAGTCTTAAGTGATATATAGTACAGTCAGTACAGTGAAGTCAGTGGTGGGCAAACTTTCTTCATGGGAGGCCGAAAAGTTTAAGAAATTTAAGAGGAGGGCCAACAAGGCTCGGAAACCGGTAACATTTCCAAACCATTATCATGCACCTACGTGGCGCAACACCTTTTAATTTTTAAACCGGTTTTATTTAGGTTAAATAATGTTTTTAAGCCGTTCGCGTTCATATCAAAGTTTTGAGTAAAACCAAAATAAACCGGTATTTACCGCTATTTTTAAAATCGGTTCCGAAATTGGTGGGTTCTTATGAGAGTTCGGAGTAACATCGAAATAAACCGGTATTTAACATTATTTTAAAAACAGGTTCCGAGCCCTGAGGACCAGAATTGCAACAAAAATGTATTTTTTATTTGCGAATATCGGTGGGCAATGCCATATACTAAATATCTCATAGGACCCGCGACCGCGGGCCGTACTTTGCCCACCACTGATTTATTACGCCTCTTTACATTCCACAAATGTACACACTGTAAAGAATGTAGGTTAGGCTTGAATTAAATGATACACTGCACTTTATCACGTTTATTAGAAGCAATACTTAACTATCACATTTTGGTAGATATGAACGCTGCGAGAGCAGATAGGAAGAGAGAGAGAGTTAAAACGGTGTTGCCACACGCAGGAGGCGATTATAATATAAAGGTGTTCTTGCACGCTCGGATATCTAATTTAGGTGTGTTTCACACACACACGAGACACATGAATTATGAAATACCTAACCATGTTTAAAGTTAACGAAACCATTTGTCAGTGCCAATCTAGAAGGAATGGTGCATAAGACATTCTTTTTTGAGACTTCGAAATATATTCTTAATTGTATAAGGTCTTAACTGACTGTACATTTACTTTGATTTGGCACTTTACTCTTCTTAGAATATTGAGCTATTGTTCGTAGTAAAAACAGGATAAGTATAGGTTAAACATTTTTTTTTTTTATACTACGTCGGTGGCAAACAAGCATACGGCCCGCCTGATGGTAAGCAGTCTCCGTAGCCTATGTACACCTGCAACTCCAGAGGAGTTACATGCGCGTTGCCGACCCTAAACCCGCCCCCCCTCGTTGAGCTCTGGCAACCTTACTCACCGGCAGGAACACAACACTATGAGTAGGGTCTAGTGTTATTTGGCTGCGGTTTTCTGTAAGGTGGAGGGCTCTGCTCTTGATCTGAAATGACATCCACTGGCTGTGCCCTACCACACAAAGCGAGATGAAATTCACAATGCCCATACCTCTCTTTTGGACGTAGTTTAAGGACGTACCCGGGTCCAAAAATTACATAAAGTGGAACAAGAAAGCAAGAATTGTATCGAATCTGAGTTAACAGTTTATAAGGCATAAGGGTGTCAGAAATTACACGAAATTGAACCATATTACTTTGAAACAAAGTTTTAAATTTTTTGGTAAATATATTCCATCCGGCTTATAAAGGCATAACGGATGGATGACTGATCATACCACAAGTTGACACAATATATCTTCGAGGTGTACGCATTAGCCCCAGGGCAAACACTACTTTATTTTTATGAAATAACTTACTGTAAGACCCCCTCCCCCAACCCCCATGTCTTATCCACAAATGACTTACATAAATACGTTTTAAAAATAACGACTTAATCGAACATCGAAAATAAGTCAACTTTATCTTATAAGATAATGATTACAGACAAAAAGACGGACAACAGACAGCTGTTACTAAAAAAATCTCTAAAATAAACCTTATCGATTTTACTAATAAGGTCCAATTCAGCATACCACGAACGCACAAATGTCGGATAGCTACTCTATGTTTACCGTGACATATTCGTCAATAAACTAGGCTCCACCTTCACTGTTAAATCATTGCCATACTCGACTATAATGACTTTAAACACCAACTTAAAGCTTAACGATCGCTGACAAAATACATAGTATAAGTAGAAGCCAGTATTTTGTCTAAAGTGCCATTTAGATTGTTCAAAAACTTTCATGCAATCACTACACTTTATAAAACAAAGCCCCCCCGCTGCGTCTGTTCGTCTGTATGTATTTTTCTTCTTGAGGAATGTTTAAGTATACAATTTGTTAAGGTTTTCGATATTCGATAAATTGCTAACTACAGTGTTGAAATGAATTAAGTCCATTGACCAAATACCGCAATGTCATAAAAATTGTATGCACGTTCACCGTCTAAATGGGGCTTTCGGTAGAACAATATCGCCAAAGTGGACACTTGATGTGTAAACAATTGGGTGTGTGTTTCTAATAACTTTATTGGTCGTTTTGTCTCAAGAACCTTATCTCCATTTTTTATAACGTTATTCAAAAAGATAATTGTAGTCAAGAAAATTAAGTAGATAAGACTGATCTAAGTGGACTAAAATGAAGGAGACTGAAATTATTAAATTCAAATCACACATCTATGACTGAAAAGTTTGAATCTCGGCTAGGGAATTTATTAAATGATTGTCACGGTGTATTTTATAAAATATAAGATTTTGCTAGTGGCATGGACATACGATTGAAATTCGGGCCCAACATCCGACAAGTGGGAACGGGCCAGTGTTAAATTAAAACATGAACTTAGAATTTGAATGGCGGTTTCGTGGGAGTTGGTTCCTATTTGCAGAATCACTTCTAGTTAATGTACTGTTCGTCACTTTCCCTGTGTCCCAGCATCCCGATTGATATGTTACCAGCTTAACGAGTCAAGTGAATGGGAATCATTAATTTACTCTTATAAATGAGCGCCCGAGAAACTGTGCGTTTAGTGAGCTGTAAATCTTTTTAAAACACGTGTTATGTGTGAGTAACGAATGTACTGATGTATGTGTGTACAAACAAGGTTTCTGCTTTACGTTCAACGAGGGTGCGGAGTGTTAGGGACGGCAACGCGCATGTAACTACTCTGGAGTTGCAGGCGTACATAGCCTTACCATCAGGCGGGCCGTATGCTTCTTTGCCAGTGGTGTAGTATGAAAAAAAGAAAGTTTTTCCTATCGCGACGCGAAATTTACTCTGTCTGTAAGTTACCTCTTCACGGTTAAAGTGCTGAACCGACTTAGATACAATTCAGTTTGTTTTTATCTCAAAAATATTAATTTTATGTGGATGAAATTCAACCCCACAAGGGAGTGAAAATGGGTCCTTAAAGCTTTTAACGCGGGCGAAATCACGACGATCCATGACGATCATAATCAAAATTACATCTTGTGGAAAAATAGGTAGATTATCATATCTACGGGGTGTTTATTTAGTCACCTGCAATAATTTTCGGGGTGACTATATAGGTCACACTCTGGGCAACTTTTACTATGGGACCAACCCCAAAATCGCGTAAAAAAAGGCTGTTTCATACATTTTGGCAGTCTGACCTTGACATTTTCTATAGGAGAGTAATTTTTTTTTTCACGATTTCGGGATTGGTTCCAAAATAAAAGTTGCTAAATATGATCTATAAATACCATTATGACCTATTCAGCTCGTAAATTATTGCAGGTGACTAATTAAACACTCTGTACTTTTACTAACGGCCAGTTACTTGTGTCAATAAATAGTATGTATCTACATTGCAATAAAAAAAATTGCAAGCACTATGACAATTATCAAAAAATAAAAAACCCGTTGAAAAAACCATTACAAAGTTCAGACTCAAACGATCCGACAGCACTCATAAATTTCAAAAGGAAACCCTAAAGTGACTCGTAAAAACCTTTAGGTATGCTCGAGACAGCCAATCTCACGAAATCCACATTTACTAGAAACTATTACAAAACAACGTAACTAGATCCACAAACAAGTAAATATGAACTTTAAATGAAACATTTAAAGTTGGTTTTCGTTTGTGCTTAGCTGGCGGTTATTACGTTTCGCAACTCGAGTGCTGTGATTTATAAGAATTTCATAGGTATGTGTAAGGAAACATGTGGGGAAGTCACGTATGGGCGGGAACGGGAAAAATCGCGATTTTCCGCGAAACTACTATTGGAGAATGTATGGGGACATTAGAGATATCGGTTTAGGGGAAAGGGGGCTTAAGGCTGAGTGTATCAAATCATCTGGCTCGGTTTGACATGTTTTACTATTCGTAAAGATACCTCAGAGCACCTCAACAAGATGGAGCGTATAACACAACTCGCGGTTACTACACATAGGTACAAATTATACAAGGTGTTTATTTAGTTACCTGCAAAAAATTACGGGGTGCCTATATAGGTCATATTAAGCAACTTTTACTATGGGACCAACCCCAAAATCGGGAAAAAAATTGGCCGTTTCATATATTTTTACTGTCTGACCTTGACATTTTATATGGGAGATTTTTTTCGATATTTCGGGATTGGTTGATAGTAAAATTGGCTCAATATGACCTATATATAATATTCCACCCGTAAATTATTGCCAGTGACTAAATAAATAACCCATATGCTCCTGGACTAATTTAGTATGGGATGGGCGTCGAAAGCTTATTTACCTATACTGCAGTGGTGTCCACATTGCGACCTTTAGGTACTTACCCTTGTAAATCTAAAAGTTCCATAAACATTTTCTTTCAGGGGTAAAAATGGACTAAAATTGTAGTATAAAATAGTGAAGCAGGTGGGTAACTCAGCACTTCATGCGTTCTCCTTAAATGCTTTAATGCGGTGTCTTAAGTCCTTAAATGGCGGCCATACTTTGTATTTAAATAAAAGTGAAAAAACTATTTGTACATTTTCAGGTAGTTATAACATTTATTGGTTAACCAACCAAATACAAAACTGCGTGGATCTGTCACTGAACGACCCCAATGATTTAACCTACATTATTTGATCAAGTAATGTTTTCATCTACCGTCAACTGGCTTAAGGAGCCATTTGAGGGTAGATTTTATTTAAATACCTAAAGATACAGAGTATAGGGACACCTACTATTTTAATACTTCTGATTTTTGGCCTAATGACTTTCCATGGCTTGGTATAAAAGTTATAATATAATATTAGAAGGCGATAATCTGAAACTCCACTTCTTAGAAATCCCCACAAAATGATAAAATTGTTAACTAGCTTGAGACGTCATTCAGTTTCTCTCAGATTTTATTTTGCTTTAAGAGGATACGGGGGCTGAGAGATCTGCGAGATCTCGTTAACGAAAGCGGCTACTAAAACTAGTGCGTAAAGGACAGCGCCAGGTTAGGCGAAAAATTCTGCGTAAAAATCTCAAACAACGATGTTTCGTACTCCACTGTTTCCTCCTCCAAAACTTAACCAAATGTAACGAAATTTTGAGATCTAAATGGTAATATAATTATCTATGTCGGACTGTGCTTTTTAGGCTAATTGATGTCAGTTTTGAATACCACGCTTCTCTTTGCGGCATAGTAAATTGGGCCGTTTTTGCGATTATTTGAAGTGCACTAGCGCCATAACGAAAATATCAAATAGCAGAACAGTCCAACACACATAATAATAATAATTTGTGTTGAAAAAATCATTGCTCTAGCTTCAAAAACCACGGAGGAAACAATCGAGTACGTTTGCATGGAGAAATGACCACTCCTGTTGCCTCTTAAAGAAACGTCTTCTGACATTTTCGATATATTTATTATTATGGACAAACTCACAATTTTTAATGACTGTACAAAGTACTAGTATACTATATTATATAAGAGCGGAACGAGCTATTAAAACTAATTAAAAGTTATAAAATCAGAACCGTGTTTACAAGTTCCCGTAGTTGTTACTTTGTACTCAACTTAAGTACTTAATTACCTAGTGCTCGGTAAAATTACGTTATTTTACAAGGATTTCTACTTAAACTTTAGCTACAAGATTATGTATCGCGTTTTAAATACAAAATACTAAAGTAGGTCACAAACTTCTTAGCAAATATTACACTATCTACTCTTAGAAATCTAGTATCTATGTTTAGTATATTTGAACAAATTTAAATTAAACAATAATGCAGATTAAATTGAAGTCTGCTTAAAATTTCCTTTAGTGATTTATTAAAAGATTTTTTTTTGTCAATTTTCTCTCCTAAAAACTTATAATACAGCAAAAATTAAGCCTTTGCTTTTGACGTCAGAAACTTGAATTTAACAAGATGGTTTTGGAACTTTTAACATATAAAAGAACACCACCGTTATTAAATTATGGTGAGTTTGGTTTTTCAATTGATGATAACTTCATACAAGGACAATTATATCTTTTATTTATTTATTTATTTATTTATTTTTATTTATTTATTTCCTTTATTGCAAACCATGGTACATATGTTGTTACAAAAGATTAGAGTATCACATGGACCCGGACAGGGTATAGCAAGTATATACTTAAAAATTATTCTTAAAGCTAGTTCTTAAAACAAATGTAATGGGGTGATAACAATTCTTACATTATAAGTACTTATCCTCCAGGAACTCTGCAACAGCATAGTAGGCTTTCTGAATTAATAGCCTTTTTAATTTTGTAGTAAATAAGTTATTAGTTGTGGTATTTCGTACATTAATTGGTATTTGGTTATATATTAATATTGAGCTGTAATATGGGCCTTTTTTGTAGATATTTAGTATCGGTTCTGGAGGGATGAGTTTATCATTCCGACGTACGCTATTATAAAATTTAAATAAATGAAGGTTGTTCCTGACAAATCTGGAAGTCAGAATATAAACTTTAAATTACTGGTTCTTTGTAGCCACTTTCATCGCACTTAACTATTCAAATGACATACCTATTGTTTTATTAGTTGTGTGAATATTTGACTGAATATTTTAATGCTAAAAATATCAAAACAGAAAAGGTCCTACGTCAATGACAATTTAAAAATTAGCATATAAAAAACCTTCAATCAAAGCCTACACCTACACTTCATACATACTTTTTCCTACGAATAATTATATTATATTATTATAACGAGCCTATTGTGTCCCACTGCTGGGCAAAGGCCTCACCCCTCTTCTTCCACTCATCCCGGTTTTGAGCTACGACCGGCCAGTCCCTCAAAAAGGAGTCTAAGTTATCCCGCCGACGAGGTCTGCCAGATCCCCCGGTTTGACTCGTGGGGCACCCAATCCGTGGTTATCTTGGCCCACAAGTCATTCGGCATGCGGCAGACATGCCCAGCCCAGTCCCACTTTAACTTGGCTGCTTTTCGGATAAGTTTAACAAATATATACTTAATAAAAAAACGTTTCTCACGTCCGTCCGTCACGTCGTCCTATTTCTAAAAACTTCAAACATGAAAATCAGCAATTACTTTTCCTGTGATTTATTACAAACCTCTTAAATGCTGAAGTGATTTTATTTTCAATACTTTCATATTTTCATACGCTGGGTGACATATCACGTTTAATCATAATCTCATATCCTGATAATCTAATTTGAACTTTAAGCTATATTTTTTAAGGTTGATTTAGATTTGGCAGCGCTAACAATCCCTGCTTTAAGATTCCATACGATTTCACCCAGTAATGATTTGCCTCGTAATGAGGGAGACGAAAGTAATAGGTATTCTGAGGAAACCATGCGGATATAAAAACGCTGGATGTTGTGTTATTGTATTTTTTTTTACAAAACTTACAATTGATTGATATTTAGAATTGCCATTTTAAAATAACAGATCAATCTGTGTTAAACCTCAATTATTTAATACGTACATTTTACAGTACAATAAAAAGTGACATACAATTGGAAAAAAATACACACAAAACAATAATATATAATCTACGAGTACAGTGCTAAATGAACTATCTTATTCTATAAGACCTCCGCGAGCTGCACCGGATGCAAAGGTGCCCATCACACTTGCCGCGTTACCGCGCTGGACAGCGATGGCCAACCTCTGCACCAGGTACGAACCCGCGCGGGCATCAGAGGTCTTCTCTAGATCTGTGTTAGAGTTCAGTATCAGACTTAGTACGTTCATCGGGGTTAAGTAAATCTTGTAAAGAAACAAAGAAGGGGTTGTTCACAAATTACGTCAAACGAATTTCATGATTTTTGTACCCCTCCCCCTATTTGTCATACGTAGTGGTCACGTTTACAGGTGCCGTCACCATGTTTGTGACTCCGCCTTCCCCTCGTCACAACGTTTCTCAAGTTTATAAGCATTCAGACATCCCCGGAGTTACCAGAGTCGGTATCGCCCTGACGAGCGGGTAGAAAAATTTGCCAGTTTAAATTTAACTCTGCCACATTGCCAAAGAGTCAAAAATGTATTGGGGCCTATGTACTACGTGTAGGACGCTGGTCATCAGGAGGGTATAGGCTTACGGTACTTAGTACAGTTCTATTATCTGTAGCTACGTTTTGCGTTTGCAATGAGTAAGGCTATATGCTTATTTTCTACCGACATAAAATATATAGGTATGTTTACAGCCCCTAAAGGATATTTAGAGTTGCCATACGTCCTGTATATACGGGGCTATCATCGTACTTAAGTATCGCGTTCCGTATTTTTACCCGTCCCGTTTTTGTCCCGCTGTAGAATATGTATATAAATGGTCTCAATCATGTCTATTTAACCACATTCTTTCGGTACCTATGTGAGTTATTTCCATTACTACCCCATTGTCCCGTATCTGTTCCGAATAATTATGGTAACCCTAAGGATATTTCACAAAAAAACCCACTATCTTATTAAAAACTTGTAAACAAGTCTCTTCCAGCACACTTTACATGCGTAGAGGAAAATATTCGTCCTTCCGGAGTTTATTATTGCTGTTATTGCTTCTATACGTCAAACGGAGTTCTCGTAATATCCCCGGGCACATATTACCCGCTTTAGCAGATTAACAGACGTATATATGTATACCAAACCAATATCCATAGGGCTGTGGAATAACATCGATGGTCTATTCTCAACTTTCTCAAGTCGTTCGACGTCGAAATGGTCATTAAATTCTACTAATGTTATAGGTGCTCGTTCGTATTTATTGTCCGAGCGTCAGCGAAGGTTTCTTTTTCAGCTTGGACAAAAATGCCGCATTTTTCAAACTAGTGTAGTGAAATTTTGTGAGCAGGTTCAAGAATAAAATCGTTTTCGTTTTTTTAATGGCGGAGCCATGAGGGCGTTCGTGGCCTACAGCCCATTGCGCAGCTGTACTGGGGATGGGCCGGCCATATCTGTCGCAGGGATGATGGCCAATGGGGCCAGCGAGTAATGTTCTGGAAACTGGAAAGCCGAGGTGATGGAAAACCACGAGCCAGATGGTCGGACGTTATTAGAAAGACGGCAGGGCCGATCTGGCATAGAACCGCCGCATAGAGAACAATATGGAAATCCATGAAAGAAGCATATGTTCAGCAGTGGACGCGAATATGCTGAGAAGGAAGGAGGAGGAGGAATGAGCTAGCCTCATAGAACCACTGAGTTTAAAATTGTATGAGGAAGAATGAGTGTGTTTGCTAGAGAAACCGTAACGAGGAATTTGAACTAAAGGCGTCCTGATTCTTTGAATACGACAAAGGTTAGCTTTTATCCCGGCGGAATTCATTTATTTTATTTGATTCGCTAGTTTGCATCGTTATAGCTTTGTATTTTAAAATTTCATCAAATACAACCATCATATCCGTTGTGGCCTGTAATCTTTCATAATTTAAAATATGGACCATAGTCAGTTTTTCGCACACTTTGCTCCTTTTTTGGTGTTTTTACCTATTTCATAGTTCCATCAAGATGAAGATAAGTTATTTTTCAAGTAGGCATATTACAATGCGCTTATGAACGTCAAATAAAGCTACGCCGGGTCTAACCCCACACCTCTGACCTGAGAAGATTTAAATTCCTCCTAAATTGTAGGAGAGTATCCCAATATGGGACCGGCAAGAAACTCGGCGGGTCACATTTATTTAATACATTACATCTTATAACTAACATGTAATAAATAAAAAATACAATTTAAATGTATATAGAATAAAACAAGCACAAAATTACATACACTAGGTAAGGTACTTTCTTATAGAAATTTGATGCACTAGATTGGTAATGCAGGACGTTATCAATGCCAAATATGCCTATCCATGATATACCTTAGAATGTAGTGAAATAGCACATAGTTCATATCTATCAGATATCTATCGAGTTTTAGAATTAACCCACAGACAGATCCTTTACTCAGGCGATTGATACGTCTCAGAAACGTCAATAGGCACCTAGGGCATCGTTTGCGCGTCGTTCGATGTTCACGTGAATTCTCATATACCAATACCTGCCATAGAAGATGTAGGTAGGTATACGAGTACTGTACGGATAATTTATTTATTTATTTAATCTTTATTGCACAAAAGAAAACCTTATAGTACAAAAGGCGGACCTAATGCCATGAGGCATTCTCTACCAGTCAACCTCTAGGCAAAGCAGAGAGATAATGTATTTACACTGTCTGTATATTATATAGTATCGTACATATTTTTAGGATTCCGTACCCAAAGGGTAAAACGGGACCCTATTACTAAGACTCCGCTGTCCGTCCGTCCGTCCGTCCGTCCGTCTGTCACCAGGCTGTATCTCATGAACCGTGATAGCTAGACAGTTGAAATTTTCACAGATGATGTATTTCTGTTGCCGCTATAACAACAAATATTAAAAAGTACGGAACCCTCGGTGGGCGAGTCCTACTCGCATTTGTCCGATTTTTTTTTAAATATACATGTATATTATATCTGCATCATAACTAATTTATATGTCCCACTATAATATTGGGCTCTCTCAGTCCTCTCACAATAGGATTTGGACACTTAGGCAGTAGGTAATCCCCACGCCATGCGCCAGCACAATTTTCGCGGGTGTATAGTTTTTTCGCGATTATTACTTTCATCGAAAAGCAACTTCTATTAATGATAATAAGCTAAACTTATAAACTTATTGATCTCAGCCGGGGTTTGACCTAATTAGTCTCTGGTAACCTACATAATTAATTTCAAAAGTTAACCAGTAGCAATTTAAAAATAATCTATAACGTTGTATAACCTCAAAGTCCCTCTAGCTCAGTCTAAACACTCAACAACTCAACTCCCGACTTGTCCCGCTAATAAGGCATGACAAAACACATTAAGGTACGACCAACTAAGCCTCCGCTCGTCATCTAAGCCTACACAACAAGTTTCGTCATCAAAAAACCGGGGGCAACTTTCATCTCATTATTGTTAACAACAGTCGCATTGCTTAAAAGCAGTATTGTCACAAAGGCGGTTACATTTTTCATAAAATACTTGTCGAAAGCCCACACTGCTGAGACGCCCGCGGGCTCGACGTAACGAGTACCCATGTATGGAATGGAGACTCTTCACACGACAGGCACTCGACTCTATTTCCCCTCTCACTCCAACGCACAAACTAGACAGGGACATAGACCGAGTCTCCGTCATATTTTTCCCTTTACCACCCTCGCCATCTCGAGCGTTCTTTTACATAAAAGAGGTTCTTGAGAAAATAATAACGCCGCTGCTCAAAGGGCACCAACTTTCGCCGGCCGAACCTTTGATTTTCAAGTTCGCAAAGAATTTCACCACAAAGAAAACGTTGTTTAATACAAGGATTTAATTTGTAAGTTTACTTTTGCGCTTCATCGAATTGCTAAAGATTTAACGGGCGATGTAACGGTGCTTCGAGCGGCTTAAAGCAAATTGGTTGTAGTACCTAGTTTATAAATTACGCGTCTGCATGCAATCCTATTGCTACCGCGACTCGTTTGTTACACCGCTTCATTTCACAGCAAAAATCCTAATACTTTCATCCAAACTTTGAACGTTCAAATGGAAAGTTAAAACGTTAATTCTCCGTGAAGCTTACATATCTCTCATAGCTTCCTCAGAGTTCTTTTAGGTTTTATGACGACAAATGACAAAAATACTCAGCGTTTCATTGTGAAACTTGGGAACGGCTGCGAGAATTTTTGTACACCCTCGACGCTTCCCTATACGTGTGTACAAGGGCAAAGTTATTTGCCTTCGCTTCTCTTCCGTCCATTTGCCCCACCCGCCTCCCCAGGCTTCCGGTTTCCATATTCCGCCTACCACCCGTCGCGTTAACTCCTCCAAGCAATTTTCTACTGTAACCCAACGCATTTAAACTTACTTTCGCAGACTCTTTTAACTACATTTTTTTCTTTTACTAAGAGTAACGTGACATTTTCTGCGAATGAAAGAATTGGAACTTTGCGTCCAGCAGAGCACATTTGAGTTTGGAGTAGATTTCGGCGGGCGGATAGGTCGGCGCGTGGTACTGTACGAAAAACATATTTTTCAGATAACGACAATGAGAAAAGAAAATATTCAGATGAAAATTCCCTGATACGGCTGGCGCGGCCGGGTGGAAGATATTAAGGGGCGTGCTACTTAACGATATTTTTCGACATGCTTTGCTTTTATTGCTAACTCACGGCTGATATCGGATACCCGTTTGTCGTATATCATACCGTAACTCACTGCATTAAAAACGTATCAGTTGTGAATTTTCCAGACAAAGAATTATCATGGGATGTTTCTGATTCGAATGTTCTTTTGAACTATCCGCATCGGGATGAACGGAATATTCAAACGCGAGAATATCTTCGCATTTCGAACGCTATGGATTTTATCAGCGAATACCGGCCTTTATAACTTTTAGTTAATTGATAGTTTACAGTTAATTTTTATATTATAGGACATTATAGGACATTATTACACAAATTGACTAAGTCCCACAGTAAGCTCAATAAGGCTTGTGTTGAGGGTACTTAGACAACGATATATATAATATATAAATATTTATAAATACTTAAATATATAGAAAACACCCATGACTCAGGAACAAATACCCATGCTCATCATACGACTAAATGCCCTTATCAGGATTTGAACCCGGGACCATCGGCTTCATAGGCAGGGTCACTACCCACGAGGCCAGACCGGTCGTCATAATTAGATTAATTTGATGAATGTGTTAATTTGATTGATGCAGTTAATTTGATTAATCATCATGCATCATGTTACTAAAAGGTTATCATATTCAGCATGTTATCGTTTAATACGACCACGATAAAACAAAGCGAAGCGAAAAATTTGTAGACATACAAGTGTACACAAAAACAGTGAAGCAACTTATATTTCAGTTTCAAGTGTTTTTGCCGCGTTAAGCTCTGGTTTCCTAGGATAGCGGTGCCTTCATATAGCGGCCGTAATTACATCGGTGATTGACGTCACTAGAACGTAGTCTATTTAAACAAAATGGCGCGGTTTCCTAGAGGGCGGTGATTGAAGGAACATTCTTTTTGCGTCCGTAATATTACGGCCGCTATATGACGGCAACGCTATCCTAGGAAACCAGAGCTTTATGTGGAGAATGGGTTACATATTTAGCTAAGATTGCTACGTTAGTAGTCTCACCAAACACTACCTTTTCAGGCGTAATACATACATTTCAGGATGACACACACAATCACATTATATAATATCGATTTGAAATAATTTAATTTAATTCTATAGCTAACATACATAAACTTAAGTAACAATAAAATTAAGTAAAGTTAAATTATATTAAACATTAAGTGTCATTTAGGAAATCTTTTATACAATAATAATATTTATCACTTATCACTTACTAACTTCTGCCCACAATTTATCATGCGTAGCATGATGACGATTGATAAAAACTATATCCTTCCTTGGGCCTCAAATTATAAGCATACAACACTTCGTCTAAACTAGTTGCGAAGTTTAAGAGTGAAGAAGTGACAGACAGACAGGTGGACTTACTTCCGCATTGATATCGCGTAGGTTATAATAATGCCTTCTTTCCCGGCCTCTGTCATAACACGCAATTCGGACCTGAAAAAATTTTCGAGAACAATTTCCCTGAGGGATATTAAGTAACACGATATTAGCATCCCTCGATTAGAGAGAGACGGAGCGATGGATTAAGCGGTTAATTGGAAAGGGACGGAGGCGAGGGGGCAATCTCGTCTAAAGGACATTGGCCTCTGGGGCACGCGACCGTTGATTCCGACTCCTTTTTAATTCTTTTTATTAATTATAGGAGGACTGAGAAGTATTGATACTTGTGAAGCAATTTAGTATTGTTCAAAAATCAAGAAATTATTCTGTAAGTAGGCCCAACACAGCATTTACTGTAACATCATAATTATAGAGACGTGCAAAATACATAGCAACATTTATAAATACAATAGCCAATACCTGGGTAAACATCGCACACATTATAATAATCTTAAAATAAATACTTACTACAGTATAACAGTCTATAGGGTTAATAATATTTAATACAAGTGTGTGAAGCACACTCTTATTCCTGACTATACTTCTAATATATATGTCTATCAAGTACATCTCGAGACCTTTCTAATGAGCCTAAATTCGATGTGTCTATCTTTTTCCATCGAGGAGTTCTCTTTGCTACCTTCCCATCAGATCAGCTCCATATTAGCACATTATTGCAATGTCATCGGAATTACGGAAGTACTCTAAATTTTAACTGGATCAGATATCAAGATTTGATTCAAATATACAAAGAAACAAAATACACAGTGAAGCTAAATAACAGTGTGTAAAAATTTATAATACTTTGGTTTTTACGACACATTATGTCTTGCAAGTACCAACTCCTCCCGCGCCAACTCCAAATCTTAAACGCCCTCATTAAGCTTCTTCCATTTAAAGTGTTCAATATAAACTTGGCAATGAAGGGGCCGATTTGGGTCAGGCTTTGACTTAATTTTTTACAAGGTCGGTATAATCAATACAGGGGGCGTAATTAGATTTTTGGGGTATCGATTTTGGGGTAGGTCGCGACGGTGAGGTAATTATGGACGTGACGATGAATTTGAATTTGTTTTATAATGGTTTGTATTCGGTTGGTAATTTAAAGGCGAATGGGCGAATGATGAGTGAATGGAATTGCACACACAGATAGGAAGGGAGACTGTGATTCTAAATTGAAGATGACGCATTGTATAAGTATATTATGGCATAAGGTATCTTGATTTATCTCAGTAATTACAAAGCCTTTAACGTGTACGTAACGTAACTTAAGAGGAAAGAACAGTTTTACAATCCTAACTGAACGTCCGTACATTTTTGGTGAAATTTCCATTTCGGAAGAAAACGGTTTCCACTAACTAAATCTTGACAAATCACTTTGATTTTGATGTCGATCGCTTCAGCACAATATATTCTAGGCTTATAGGTTTCGCTTTAAAAAAAAACCGGCCAAGTGCGAGTCGGGATCGCGCACCGAGGGTTCCGTACAAACCTGTAGGTATATATTATTATATGATGTAACAAAAAATTTACGCAATTTTTCCGCAAAATTTACGCAATCTGTGTTATGAGACGTTCCTTCGTACCAAATTTCAAGATTCTGAGTTCACGGGGAGTTACCCTGTAGGTTTTGATTCCCTTGCGAGTGTCGAAAATTTGCGGAAATTTGCGGCATAAACGGCTGTATCTTTTGATTGCGTTGGCTTAGAAGGTTGATTTTTCACAGCTCCAAGGGACAGTAGACCTGAGTATTTGATATACTCGTAAATTCCAGCTTGATACCTCCACGCCTTCCTGAGAAAAAGGGTCTTGACAGACAGACAGACGGACGGACGGACGGACTACAAAGTAATCCTATAATGGTTCCGTTTTTTCCTTTCGAGGTACGGAACCCTAAAAAGTACATAGTTTTTATAAAACAAACTTATAGCATGTGATCAAACTTGTTCGAACTATCGGTAGGACTATTATAGGTAGTTATTCTGTGATCGAATTAAGCCGTTTTATAAAAACTATGTATTTTTTATATAAAACGAAACCTATAAAATATTCTGCTGAAGCGGTCGATATCAAAATCAAAGTGATTTGTTAAGATTTAGTTAATGAAAACCCTTTTCTCCCAAAATGGAAATTTCATAGAAAAAGTACCGTTATTTCGTTAGGATCGCAACGAGGATCCATTTGGTAAAACTGAAATAAAAATGACAGAATTATTCGGACTAATCTCGGAACAAACAGTCATCTTGGCTACTCAAATTGTCATAAAAGATCTAAACGATGAAGTTAACAAACCCACAAAAGGAGGAGCATTTATTGACTCTGGCACTCCTAATTTCGGCTCCACTCGTCACCCAAACGGCGGCAAAAGTCATTGACACATTGACCATACGTCAACCTTATTATAATCATAATAAAGTCTACAATAGGTAAGACAGTTGCAGACTGTACTGACAGCGATGACAAAAAGCTAAAGTACAATCATTGACCATTTGTAAATCTTATTTCAAAGATATAAGGTATATAATGGGTCAGTTAGTTGCATAGATGTTAGTACAATAGAAGGTATATACGAGTACTTGCTTGTATAATATTTGCTTGGAAAGCGGAATGTAGTAGCTGAGCGGTGGGTAAATATTGGGGAAACGGTCAATACTCTCTACTGACAACAAATTAGATAATTTTAGATGAGTTGAGATAAATTCAAAGGTGTATGTGAAGTCCCCAATCCGCATTGGGCTAGCGTGGGGACTATAGCCCGAGCCCTCTCGCATGAGAGGAGGCCTGTGCCCAGCAGTGGGACGTATATAGGCTGAATTATTATTATTATTCTCCTTTATTTCTCTTCCTTCTTAGGTTACGTTTTTTACAATATGGATATAAAAGTAAAATATAAAAATACATCAAAAAATACTATACAAAACACATATAAACACATTGTAAAAAACTTAACCTAGTGTGCCGCCAGCAGCGGGGCAGGGCCCAAGCTGCCGGTGGTCAGGGCTGCAGAGAGAGGAACCGCCGCACTATCCGCGCCGTGTCCAAGATCACCGCCTTCTGCATCTGACCCTTGATCCAACCACCTAGCGAGAGTCTCTCAAGGTGTTGGTCGAGACTCTTCGCTATGAGACCGTTCGCTGAAACGACTATTGGGACAATGATCGTCGAATCAACATCCCACATGGCGGTTATCTCATGAGCCAAGTCTAGGTATTTGCTGGACTTGTCCTTCTCGGCTTTCACGAGATTCTCATCATGGGGGATGGTGATATCGACGAGCACGGCCCGGCGTTGCGATCGATCTATTATCACGATGTCAGGCTTATTGGCTACAATAGTCCTGTCAGTGATAATAGATCGATCCCAATAGAGCGTGGCACGACTATTTTCGAGAACTGGCGCAGGTGAGTACTTGTAGTACGGTACTTCGCGGTCCACAAGGCGGTATAGAAGAGCAAGCTGCTGGTGAATAATTCTGGCTACGAGATTATGTCTGTGTAAGTACTCGCGGTTAGCAAGATGAGAACAACCGGAAATGATATGCCTGAGTGACTCTCCGGGACGGCGGCATGCCCGACAAATGTCGACCGTACCGTCCTTCAGGATATATTTCCGATAGTTGTTCGTCATCATAACTTCGTCCGCAATTGCACAGACAAAACCCTCGGTTTCTCCAAAGAGGTCCCCGAATCGTAACCAGTTCACCGACGCGAGCAGGTCCACGTCAGGTCCCGTGAGGGCCTTGTAGAACCGCCCGTGTAGCACCTTACTCTCCCATGCCGCCTTGCGATCCGCAGTACTTAGTACCACAGGTTTGCGCCAGTTCTCGTTTGCCAAGGAGAGCGGCGTAAGGTTCCTGTCTACTGCCACCACGTCACGATGCATCCCACACTCGTTGTTAAGGAAATAATTCCTGAGATTGCACACCTCGCGGTTGTGGAGATCTTTGGCGTTTAGGAAGCCTCGACCTCCACACTTCCGTGGGATGTACAATCTCATAACAGACGAGCGTGGGTGTAGCATACGGTATGTGGTGAGCTGTAGTCGGACCCTCCGATCCAGGGCGTCCAGCTCGGTCTGAGTCCACCTTAGTATGCCAAAGGAGTATGTGAGTAGGGGCATTACCCAGGCGTTGAAGGCGCGCACTTTGTTGCCTCCTGACAAAAGACTGTTAAGGACTTTTGTGAGCCGACTGAAAAAGCGCTCCTTCACCGACTGTCTAATACCCTCGTCCTCAATACCCAACGACTGTGACATACCAAGGTATTTGTAGGTTTCTGATTCAGAGATAGATCTGAAAGACATTGTCTCAGAAAGTTGTAAATTTGTTGAATTTACAACCTTCCCCCGCTGTACATGCATAACCGCACATTTATCGACACCAAACTCCATGTTGATGGCACTACTGAAGACTTCGGTGGTTTTCAGTAGCTCCAACAAATCTTGGCTATTTGGTGCAAATAATTTGAGGTCATCCATGTAAAGAAGGTGAGAAATTACTTCACCCTCTCTCCGAAGCCGGCAACCTAGTCCCAAATCCTTCAGCAGGGTGCTGAGGGGATTCAGAGCTAGGCAGAACCACAGAGGACTCAGACTATCACCCTGGAATATTCCTCGCTCAATCCTTATAAAATCCTGCGGGCCAGGGCGGTCATCCTCGCCTCCTGGTTGACGAAGGACTGTGGTCCACTGCCTCATACACGCGCTTAGAAAGGCTCTCAAAGCTGTATTAACTTTATACAGCTCTAAGACCCTCCCCAGCCATGAGTGAGGCACCGAATCATAGGCCTTCTTATAGTCAATCCAAGCGGCGGAAAAGGCCCCCCTGTTCCGTCGGATTTGTTGGCAAATAGTCATGTCTATGAGGAGGAGCTCTTTAGTACCACGGGACCCAACCCTACATCCATTTTGAGCAGTGGCCAAAATGTTATTAGCGACAATATGCGCGTTGATTTTTGATCTCAAAATGGATGTAAGGAGCTTGTAAAGTGTAGGCAAGCACGTGATGGGTCTGTAGTTCTTCGCTTCCGTGGTACTACCGGACTTATAGAGCAGGAAGGTGACACCAGTTGTTAAGGAAGGTGGGAGAGAACCAAGCTCGAGGGCTTGTTGAAATTGTGCTGCCAAGCGCGAGTGCGAGCATCGAAACCATTTTAGCCAGAAGTTGTGCAATCCATCCGGCCCAGGGCTTTTCCAATTCTGGGCCGTGCGGATGGCACAACTTACGTCATCGGGGCTGATGGTGACTGCCCCCATAGGTTCGATGGACTCGCACTCACGCTCGACAACACTCATCCAACTCCCCTCGGTGTGTCCGACAGGCACCGACCAGATGCTACGCCAGAAGTCAGTCATGGCAGTAGCATCCGGCGGCTGCGTGTCGGACGCACGAGGGTTGGTTTCCTCCCACTTCCGGTACACCTTCCTTTGGTCACTCTGAAAAAGACGATTCTGCTGGAATCGATCCACACGCTCTCTGTAGCGGCGAATACGGTTTGCCCATGCATAGACTTTCTGCTTTAGAAAGTCGATGCGCTCCGTGACATTGGCCATGTATTCGCGGGGCCTGATATTCGTCCCCGCGAACGCCTGGTTCACAAAGCGCATTACTCGAGGGCGATTGTTGCCCTCCCTGAAGCAGATCAGCTTTGCAATGAGAGTCCTAAACGAGCTGATACGACGCTCGATCCGCGCTTGCCATGCAGGGACACCTCCGACGGTCCTAGGTGCACGTTCAGCGTCCGGAAACTTGACTCGAGCAACACGGCACGCCGCGATGGCTCCGCAGTACATGATCGAGTGCGTATCATCTAAATCTTTACTAGTCCGTATGTATGGCTCTAGTAAAGCGTTTAGGGCTCCCACTAGCGCTAGATTGCGTCTATTCATAGGCAAACGTGGTAATCGTGGCCTAGAATTGGTTATTATTATTATTATTTGAGATAAAAAATATACAAGTTCTAGCTGAGAGGCCCACTGATTACCAGTTCGCCGGTCCGGACGATATCGGCCGTAACGGCTCGATTCGAAGAATAATTAAGACACGTTTAAGATCTTGGAAAGATCTTTAAAAGATCGATAGCTAAATGACATATCAAAATTGACGTTTATTTTGTTTCCGCTGTACAATAAGATCTATCTACGATATTTCTAACGTCAAAGTGAGATTGGTTGCCCGGATCGAGCTGCTTCTGTCAATTATACGACATACAAACGATATCTAAATGGGAACTTATCTAAACCAGAACTAATCGTTATCGTATTTCATTCTTCGAATCGGGCCGTTATTAGCAAAAGCTGACAATCGCGAAAAACTGACAGGCCGATATCGTCCGGCGAACTAGTAATCAGTGCGCCCCTTAAGATTTTATATATCCGTTGAGAGGGGGTTAAAGCAAAATTATAGTTTTTATATTAAATTTTTGCACGTTTTAATGGCGACAAGAGCCCAGCTCTTAACTTGAATGAATGAAAATGCCATGAAATAATTCACACGCACACACCAGACTACTTATATTTGCAATATACCAGACTATACTTATATTTGCTCTAACCAAAACCTTAAAAGTTTAAAGTTGGCTTGACAGAAAATAATATCTAATTTTCATTTATTTTCAATTGTATATCATTACTCTGCATACCATAGCAGTATAATTTTATAATAAATCTGATAAGCAAAATTTTCAACAGAAAAAAAAAGTTTAGAAAAAAAAAAGCTCAAGTTTCGCATAGCACGCCATGTCTTTTGTCCTCTTCTAATGTCCTTAACAACAGTATACAAAAAAATGATGACCCTCTATGATAGTAAATTAATTGAGTCTAAAATAACTTTATGGACGCAAAACTAGCGCCTACACTAGCATAAGCATTACTAGCACTAGCATTATATTACTTTGAATTAAACTTTATCGAAACCTGTTATATATATATATATATATATATATATTGTAGGATAGGTATATAATATGTTGACGAAGCGTGTTTTTGATGTTTTTTGCTTGTTTACGACAAAGCCTGCGTCGTGGATATTAGACATATGACTAATATTGAGACAGCTCGCCTTGTTTATGATACTAAGTTTTAATTAGATTTATTTAAATATTATAATACAATAATCTTCAAATGAATATACTAAAAGCTCAGCCACAAAACCTAAAAGCTAGATCTAAAAATAAATAATACTAGTCTTAAAATAAAATACTAAAAACTGTCCCCCTACGGCATGGTGCCGTAGCCATAGATGCTAGCAGCATTTCCTCGCTGTATCGCAAGACTAATTCTTTGAGCGAGGAAGCTGCCAGCTCTGCGGTCAGCGGTGACCTCTCTTATCCTTTTCTTTAGTTCCTTAAATAGGTTAAGGGCGCTTGTTTATTATAGTTATTTTCATAGTGTAATGTCATATGGTATTCTGGTTTGGGGCAAAGCAGCTGACTTACAGACCGGATCCTTTTGTTCGACATAATTATTGAAAGTCATATCTGAAACCGTTAACTTTTCAGGAATTTCTTTAGATAATCCTATAGATAGGTTAGGTTAGGTTTGTTCTATGGCAATTCTGAAAAGTTACGTGTTTCTGAGAAAAAACAAATTATGACTAACGAAAATGCAAACAAGCGATACATTATTACTTATAGCTTTATGGGAAACAATAGAGACCCCTTACATACTAATGTAAGGGTGTATCGCTTGTCTGCATTTTCGTTAGTCATAATTTGTTTTTTCTCAGAAACACGTAACTTTTCAGAATTGCCATAGAACAAACCTAACCTAACCTATCTATAGGGTTATCTAAAGAAATTCCCGAAAAGTTAACGGTTTCAGAGTTATGATCTATTTTTGTAAGACAAATATAGTTATTTGTCTTACAAAAATAGCCATTTGTTCTATAATTATATACCTTACGAGCACGTGAATCATTGAGAGAACTTTTCAAAGAAATTATTATTTTTCTATAGTTTCCCAATACATCTCTAATGTACGGATTTATTATTATTAATATAGTATATATGCATAGGTACTTATCTATTTTCTTTGTAATGTTAATTTGGCATTTTGACCTCTCAGTCTGTAATATGGATTTGATGATTTGATTTATTTTTTAGAAGCTATTTTTAAACTACGCCCACTTAATTATATCCAGCAATTTAGCAATACTTAGCAGCAATACGGTCATGGCCCCGCCGGAAGACCAGCGCTAGCCCAGCCAGGCTAGCACCATGCTGAGTCGGGACCATTTCGTCGCTTATATGTTATGTTTTGTTACTTGTTATTTTCTTCTTTTATTTTGCCACGAATAAACGCTCGACTCTATTAGCGTATGTCAGTGTCAAACTGGTGGCAGTCATAAAAAGCTTTATTGTCAATGCATAAATTCTTAATTGTGATTTACATGTCAGCATTCAAACCTCTCATTGGTCGGCCACAATAACAACGCCTCCAAAAGAACACCTATTACTTGTTTGCGAAGTAAGTCACACGGGCAAATATCACAAAATTAAACATTAGAGATCAAACAAGAATCTGACATAAGCGTAGTAATGGAATGGGAAAATATGTGGAAAGCATACGATGATGTCACTGTGCAAATACGAGCATTCGACTTTAATTTTGAAGAGCGCGTTACATAGCTAGTGAGTCGCCAGATAATTATATCCAAATATTACTTTGAACATGTTTATAGAGTTAAACTAAGATAAGTCTGCAGCGATTTTGACAGCACACGCAGTGAATGGGAAAAGGAACAGAGATAAAGAAAGAACAACTTGAATGTATAATCGTATTTAAAAGTTGGATGGGAATTGATGCTGCCTCGTTGCACAGAAATACTGCGAATAGAAAAGATTTCAGTAAGTACTATGACAACCAACCTCCGTAGAGTATATACTCAGGTACCTGAACACCTATTACGATCATCATCACCCATAATAACACGACATCATCCCAGTGTCACATAGTTAAATAGCAATATAAAATATCCCACATACCTTACGTATCCCCGCCCGTAAACTTCGCTATAAATCTTTTGTTGGCATGTTCAGATATAGTTGAAAGGTAGCTAAGTAAACGGAATATTAAATTAAAGTGTTTCAAAGCTGTTTTTCGTACTCCCCTGGCGCAGCGACCCAAAGTGTGTCTTGGCCTCAAACACGAATGCCCGCCACCGATCCCGGTCCTGTGAAGTTTCTCGCCAGTCTTCAACCTGGAGCTCGCGCACATCCGCGTCCACCAAGTGTACTCAAACCAAATTTAATTTTGGGTTTGCTCTTGATCAGATACGACAAAAAATCATGAATACTCATTGAAGCTTGTGCAAGATAAATGCTATTAACAAACATGAAACGTGCACTCCTAGTTGGCCTTAAATTTACTTTCGATTAATAATAAGTTTTTAGTCAAAAATTTAATTTTGGATATAAACTTTTATCACTGAATATTTTTCTTTCAACAGGCAACTAATAATCATCGAGATAATTCTAACAAACAGTGGCGGATACCACGTGGCAAATGTAGCAAATGCTACGGGCCCCGCGCTTTTGGGGGCGAGCGTCAGAATTTAGGGCCATTGTCGCCGTAAAAAAATACCTAAGCACACTACGTACGTCTCGGCGGGAATGGCAATTCGTGGATTCTTCTCATTGACGGACTCAGTTTCACTTCGTCTGACAAAATGAAAGCATTCCAAGGGCCCCTTGATAGAATTTGCGGCATGCTCCGCGCTGTGGCTTAATCTAGCACTGTTAATAAACTCAAACACAATTTTGTTGCGTCGTTTTATCAAGGAGTTACTATAGCCACCTCTCGTGTCCATCAGTAGATCAGCTCGATAGTATCATAAAAGTGCACTGCCACCCATCTAAAATATTTATGTGAAGTCTCAGTTCAAATGAATCATTATTCCCATTGGACACTTCCAATTTAATTCAGCTTGCAAGATTCAATTCAATTCAATTCAATGCATTTATTTGTCGAAAAGCAGGTAGTGTTACAAACAGGTGTTACATACAGATAATTAAGTGCTCCACTTTTGGCCATATTATGAGGCATACAAATATTTAACGTGAGTGGCGGTGTAGCTCATGAGATTCAATGTAGGTGTTTGTCATCATCAAAATAATAAATGTCAACTATTTACATACACATGCTTATCAATTAATGTAAAAATTCTAATTTTTAAATGTCAAATTAAGGTATATATTAAAATTATATAATTTAGATAATATATGTATCACAAAAACATGCATCAAAAAAGTTCGCTGTCATTTAAATATTCGTATAAGTCATAGTAGCACTTGGTTTTCAATAAAGTTTTTATCGTATTGCCCAACAAACAAAATATAGTTTGTATTAGACCCAACAAACAACATATAGTTCGTGTCATACATGATGACGCGAGATTTGTCAAATATAACCTTTAGAAACATGACCTTACGAGTCAAGGCACACGTATTTGTGAATGACACGTTCTATAGCAAACAGGGTAAGTAATATAATATTTAGTCAACAGTTCAGGTCATTATATATGTACGTTTACAGTATTAAAAATTGAATTTTATGGCTGTACATTTTTTAAATTTTTGGAACTAATGATATTATCACCACTTCTTGCCATATCATCAGCTATTAATAAACAAGTCGAATGTCAATCTAGCCCGGATATCTTCAAGTACGTGAGACGAAGAGTAAGTATAGTAACACTGTATCTAAAGCTAGTTTCATATTGCAACCGTTTCTATTACAATAGAAACATTTATAACTATGTATCGATTTTGCAGAAAATAATAAATAAATAAATAAATATTATAGGACATTATTACACAAATTGACTAAGTCCCACAGTAAGCTCAATAAGGCTTGTGTTGAGGGTACTTAGAGAACGACGTCCGTCCTTAAGTTCGTTTTCTATTAGTGAGTCTCTACCGAATGTGTTATATCGCAGTGCCGCGTACATGATACATTCTGCTAGTAGGTGAAAGCTAGTTTCCTCCTTACCACAGTGTGGACAGGAGGAGTCTCTATTTATTTTTATTACCTTGAGATGTCTGTTGAGAGTATTGTGACCAGTAATGATGCCTGTCAATATTCTCAGACTGCTCTTACCTAGTTTCAGAAGATACCTGGTTCTTTTGTGATCAATGCCCTTGACCATCATCTTAGACTGTCTGCAGCTAGTCTCTTCTTCCCATTCTCTCTGTGCTTCCATTTCTTTTACCTTTTCTATGACTCCCTTCGTGACATCCGCTGACATGGGCAGAGCCGGTTCCGGACCCATGTATTCCGTCTCCGCCCCTATCCTCGCCAACTCGTCTGCTCTCTCGTTACCTGTTACTCCTTGGTGCCCCGGCACCCATGCTACCGTGACACTTCTTTGTTTGCCTATCGAGTTTAGCTCTTCTCTACATTCTCTCACGAGAGCGGAGGTTACTGATATTTTCTTCAGTGCCTTCAGTGCTGCCTGGCTGTCGGTATATATTACAACAGCGCCCTCTTGCTTCACACTCTCTTTGATTATACGTGCACAGTGCGCTATTGCACATACCTCAGCTTGGAACACGCTAGCATATCTACCCAGTGGTATTGATACTGTTTCTCCCAGTTTAGGGATCACGATGCCCGCTCCTGCTAGTTTCGTTGAGCTTCTTCTCGAGCCATCCGTGAAGCAGATTGTCGTTGGGTGCCTGACTTCCACTTTCCAGTTGTCTCTCTCTCCTATATGTACCCTGTACTTCTTGTCGAATATCTCCTGCCTTTTTATAAGGTCGTTGTTGGCCATCAACATCTCAAATCTTGATAGTGCCTCTCTTTGTATCAGCGCGTGTCTCTTGTCCACGCAGCTTCCTCTCCATTCTTTACATGCTTTCATTCTGTACCACTGTTCTGTGGCTCTTTTCTCTACCTCAATCCAGAGTGGCTTCAAACCTAACATTACCTCCATTGCGTGTGTCGGGGTCGTTCTCATGGCCCCCGTCATCATTAGGCACGCTAATCTCTGTACTTTGGTTAGGTCTCTTTGGTATTCTTTGATATGGGCCCTATGCCACCATACCACGGCCCCATATAGCACCCTGGGTAGTATGACCGCCTTGTAGATCCAGTAGATCATTCCCGGCTTCAACCCCCAATTCTTCCCCACTGCCCTTTTACATTGATACAGTGTTCTTATGGCTTTTGCCGACTGTTCCTTGATGTGAGTTCTGTATCGTCACTACCCACTAGGCCAAACCGGTCGTCAAAACAGACAAGTTTTTTTAACAAAAAATTCATTTTTATACATGATTTTATCACTGATTGTACTTTTCTTTCAACAAGCATATAATACTCATCGAGACAATTCTAACCAACCTGCATTATTATTATTTTTTATTATACTTTTTATAGTCCTCCTCATCGTTTTCGATGACGGCGACCCCAAATAAACACATTATGGACGTTGTCTAGCGCCCTAATGTGGCTGGCCAGGCCGAATTTGCTCTTAAATACTCTATTGCACGCGTGACAATAAAGTTGGCCAGCTGCGTTGAACGTGTACACGTAGGAGGGCTTAGGTCTCTCTTTCCGTAACTGGCGTTTTATGTCTAGGCTAGTGAGGCGGCTATCTTCGAATGTTTTGACACCGTTATGGATGGTAGAACGCCAAGAAGACCTCCTTCCAGCAAGCTCCTCCCAACGCTCAGGGTCGATGGCGCAAGCGATGGATGAGATAGCGATTTCTGTAAGGTGGAGGTACTTCCCCAGTTGGGCTCTGCTCTAGATCTGGAATAACATCCGCTGTGCTGTGCCCTACCACACAAAGTGAGATGACATTCACAATGCCCATACCTACCTCTCTTTTGGACGTAGTTTAAGGAGGTACCCGGGTCGGGTATTTTAACACCTATAGCCACCTGTCTCCATCATCAGATCAACTCGATGGTACCATAATGTTCCATTGTCAACCAACTTACATAATATGTATATGTATATGAAGTTTCAGCTCAATAGAATAATGAGATAAGTGAGTCTAATTTAGCTTGCGAGATTTAACTCAGACAAAAAATATTGCAAGTTAAATAAAAGCTTGTAAAACAACATTTTGAGAGGTAGGAAAGAGAGAGGAAAAGAGAGAGAAGATATATTTAATTTGTGAAATAAATGAATGCCATTCTTACCGTGCTCAATAAGACTCTATAAGCAAATACTTAGGGCCTGTTTCACAATGTCCGAGTAAAGTCCTGAATAAAGCTACTTGTCACTTATGTAACGAATAAAGTCATCGTTAGCGTTTCACAATCTTCAAATAAGCTTAATTCGTAGATAAAGAGCTAAGTTTTATTTATTTGTTGATTTTTACTTGGACATTGTAAATGAAAGTACCTACAAGAATGTATGAAAAGTGTAAAATTAAAGCAACGTTTAATATATCTGAAGTTGGAGCCAATTTGATCGCAGTCAAAGAAAGAATTTCTCATAAGGGGTGAACACGTCTTTGAGAAAAACGCGGGATATTGTAGAGTTGATGAAAACAGCTGTGTATGGGGTTAGAACTCTTTTCAATGTCTTGTTTTTTTGTCCCCAAAAATGTGACGGAGTGTAGCTTTTTGTATGAGATGAAATTAAGTTTTTTATGTTTCTAAAAATGTAATCTACAGGTAAAAAGACATGCAAAAGCATGCGCCTTTTTTAATATATTTGATAAAATATAAAAATACAAGCGTAACAGAGCGGTACAAAACAAGACAAAAAATATTTTCAACCCACTAGCTTTATTTCTTGGTTTTGTTCTTTTTATTTTTTAATTTGGTGGATATATTTTTTGTTGTTGTTATTGTGTCTTGTTAGCCAGGCGACAATATTTGGATAGTTTGTTATAAGAAATATTATTCTACATTTACCAATAGACTAAATAGATGATTGGAACAACCCATTTTATAACTGCCATAAACATATACGTTTTGTTATTTTATATGCCATAAAATAAAACAAGGGCTTTAAGAGTTCATTCACCCGATTATAATTAGAAATCTATGACAAAAATCATCATAAAAATGGGCGGTTATTCTAAAAAGTGTGTAAAAAATGACACGTTTCTGCTCTAGATCTAGATGTACTTTTTAAGTAGGATTTGTTGTACAATTTCCATTTTGATAATTAACTCCCCATTCCATATTTTTACATAAAATGTTAATTGAAAGTACCCTCAAGAAATACTACTGAAGTTTAGACTTGGCCGTGTTTTTTTTAATGCACATTTATTTTACTTTCGTTGGATTCGAAATGAAAAGTAGAGTGTTGAACTCGAGTGAAATGCACCATTTATATATTTGCCAATTTTTTTATTACCTCGACAGAAATGGGTGCCTGCATCCCTTGGGTAACAATCTATTATTTAAATGTTACTTATGCAACTGGTTATCGCTGCGACATAAAAATGTAACTTATATATAAAACGTATATATATACCGACATATTACGTAGGACTTAGGTAAGCAAGGTTGGTAGCTAATTATATTTTCAATTGTCAGGTGATACTGTTGGTTTTATTTAATAATATTTATAAACAAAAATCAATCACATAATATAATCAAATGTAAGTCGATACTTAATTAAATCGAATTATACATTGAAATGTAGCAACACTAAGTTACATTATTTTTACTGTGGCAATTCTCATATACGAACTCTTGAACACGAACAGACCTGTACTTGCTTCCCAGTGTTTACGAAAGATAAATCAATATGATTATCTAATCCGCATATAATCTTTTATTCCACGGCCCTAAAACTACAATAGATACATCATTGTTGTCATGTATAAAACTTCATTCAACTTCAACTTCAAACTTCATAAAATTTTATGAACTTTAATGATAAACTTGAATTCACTTACACTTCAACGTACAAAGTGTTTAAATTAGAGTACCTCAACCTCAATTGGGGTATTTAAAGTGAGTCAATTGATATGCCTCTAGCACCAGTAATTACCGAACAACCCGAATCGAACTTTAAGATAGGTCAAATCAAATATTAGGTTTAGATACGATATGGATCGGATATGCCAGTGTCAAAAGTGCTGTTTTTGTTTAAAGAAACGTCACTTCACTTCTGACACTGACATATCCGATCCATATCGTATCTAGACCGAGTATATTTGACGTATATTAAAATTGGAATCAAACCGTGTGTCAGTATTTAACACCCCGAAATCAACAATGGAGTTAAACCAAGATATGTTGGCAGCAATTTTGATAGCCCAGATGATGCACGCGGGTTATTTTAAATGTGAAACTTCTATGATATTATGATATTTACTTAACACACACACAGGCTGGGCTATCAATATCGCTGCCAACTTAGAGTGGTGTGGCTCTATACTGATACGTTTCTCCCACTGAAAAAATGCTGAATAACAAACTGAAATATGTGTTCAAAGGCAATAAAAATCTCGGAACGTAACATTCATTTGAAATTAACGCGCCAGTTAAGATCAGCATTTAGATTAAGTCGGAACTATTCCTCTATTTTACACAGAAGCATTAATATTCTTAAAACCTGAATACTAAGGTTGATTTTTGCATGTTAAAATAAATGTGAGTATCTTATAAAAGAGGATTCGTCTCAAAGAAAGAATTCGTAATAAAATGTGGCCCCGCCCACCCCACACATGCTTACTATTGGATGTATCGGAAAAACGGAAGAGTTGGGGGTGGGGGTAAAATATGTAATGGAAAATACTGAACGGGATTATTGCGAATTCTTTTTTTATAGCCTTCTATTTAGAGCAATGAAACGTTAATAAAAAGCAAGCTGTTTGTTTACTGTTTATATGCTGTCGGCGGCTGATTGTAAGATCGGCAGATCGTGAAATTTCTAGGCATAATCGTGATGCGTGAAAACGAGGCTTCTATTTCAGGACAGTTTGCCTTTCGGACACCTGAAGTAACCTAACGAACCTATTCTACCTATCTATTCGTTTAATGTGACAACCGACAAAACGTTATTCCGAAAAAACGAAACGACAGAAAAATTATATCTACTACCAAGCCTGTAGGGCTAAGATGGTCGGCTCTTTATCATTTGTCACCATACCTGTCCCGTTCTAATAAGTATGTAAGTGCGAAAGTGACGGGCATAGTGACAAGTGATAAAAATGGAACCATGATGCCGCCGCTGGTATATAATAAAATTTTATGAGAATCACTTGAGAAATGAGACCTGCAGAGGACGATATTCGGAAATACGGAAAGCATGTTTGTCCAAGCTGAAACGAAGACCTTCCCTAACGCAAGTCAAAAATACTTAGTAAAGGAAAGTATTAGATATATATGTATGTGTCTGTATTAACATAGTTGGCTGTTATAATTTGTATGATTATGATATTTATTTATTTTCTTTATTAAGGAATCAAACAAACAACATAACGGTTCAAAGGTGGATTATAAGCCCGTGAAGTTTCCTCTAATATGTCAACACTTACGGGGGGGGGGGGTTTACACACCATTAAAAAGAAATAATAGAAGCAATGCTTTGACCGTGTCAAGATAAAATAATCTATTTTGGTCCTCCCACGCTTCATAGCCAACAGATAGGGTTTTAGTTCTTAAGTTACGCTATGTTAAGCGTTTTAATTGAGCTAGTTTTACGCTCAATAAATCTACGCACTTAAAAATTATTTACCACGTCCACGTTCGTGATAAAATCTATCCAATTAAATTCAAATCTGAATTATTATAGACAGCCATGTATTTTACAATCCTAATTATAAATAACGGAATTTACAATGACCTCATTACAATAAGACTAAACCAGCTTTTTTATAGGCCCTGTTAAAAGTTAGAGTAGGCCTATTTACAAATTATTCTTATACTATAAACAATTCAGATCTGCAGAAGAGCATTCGGAAGGTGGAAACCATCAAGAGTAGTCGATATGTGTATTTGTTACATTTATACTTATTTAAGGGCCTGTTTCACAATGTCCAAGTAAAGTATTGGTAACAAATAAATTAACTGCTAGATAAAACTGCAAAACTTAGCACTTTGTCTACCAGTTAAGCTTAATTGAAGATTGTGAAACGCTAATGATGACTTTATTCGTCAGATAAGTGGCAAGTAGCTTATTCAGGACTTTACTTGGATATTGTGAACCAGGCCCTTAGCCTTCATAATAAATAAAACTTCTACCAGAGTCATATCAAAAGTAGGCAAAGCTGTACATGCATTAAAAAGACCAAAAGGCATTACTCAAAAGCCGAAGTTTCCCAAGTTTGTTCTAAAAGCTGTATTTGAAAGTTCAAAAGCTGTAGAATGAAAGAGATTGCACACAATAACACCCGTTTTATACTTTATGGTAACTAACATGGCGCTTAAACACTAAGAAAGCATGTAGGGTAGCCTTACAAACAGAGTTCGGGCATATAAAATTAAACACTAGCAACTTTCTAAGATACTTTTACATCTGATACGATCGTGAGACCTGTTGTAATGTATGGATCAGAATGCTGGGCGACGAAAGTGACGGATGAAAGAAGAGTGCACGCAGCGGAAATGAGAATGTTGAGATGGATGTGTGGGGTGACGAGAAAGGATCGGATTAAGAATGAGTATAAAAGGGGAAGTTTGAAAGTAGCACCGGTAGCGGAGAAGATAAGGAGTGGTAGGTTAGCGTGGTATGGGCATTTAATGAGGAGGGATGAATGCCATATAGGAAAAAGAATGTTAGAAATGAATGTTGATGGACGGAGAGCGGATGGTAGACCCAAAAAACGATGGATGGATTGTGTGAAATATGAGAAAGAAAGGAGTGAGTGCTGAGGTGACGAAAGATAGAGGAGAATGGAAGAGAAGAACATGTTGTGCCGACCCCACATAACGTGGGATAAGGGCAGGAGGAAGAAGAAGAAATAAGTAAATCTTTTTTAATCACTGTTATCAGTTTTCTTTGAATCACTTAAGAGGAAACATCGTTTTTTTTTTGATATTCTGGTTTAAACGAACTAGATTACTTCAAATAGCGCTAAAAACGGCCAAAAAACAGATGCCTAGCTTACAAAATAGGCAACAATAAACGCAAAAATCAAAACAGCCTAACACAGATAATTTCTTTCTCATTCTGTTTCCAAAATTTCGTTACGATTGCTTAAGTTCTAGAAGAGGAAAATGTGGAGAACAAAACCTCTATTTCTGAGATTTTTACGCCGGGTTTTTGCCCATGCTGCAGTTGTCCTTATTGCACTAATTTTAGTAGCTGACTTCGTCAGCGCGATGGAGATATTATTATTATTAATTAATAAGCAGGCAGGCAGTTATGACAACTGATATGACCTGTATCCAGTATTCATAAAGATAGTTATCAGGAACGAGTAGTAGATATAATATGCTTGTCTAATTTATTTTTAAACTGGTTCACATTTTGTGCTAAAACCACATCTTCTGGGAGTTTGTTCCAAGCCTTCACCACTCGATTGCTGAAAAAGTGTTTGTATGGGTTACTGTGAGACCTATGCCTTTCTAGCTTTAAGTGATGACCTCTCAGATGGTTGTTGTTGTTACTCGTACTGTTGTTGTTGTAGTCTCTCTTCATATGGCTTGTTTTTAAGTTGCCTTAGCAGTTTCGTGAACTTTCTTGACGTTTTACTTTCTCCAGCATCTCAATGTCCTTGGCAAAGTAAGGACTCCAGGCTTGAAAAGCATACTCCAGTACGGGTTTGACATATGTTATGCATATTTTTAGCATCGTGTACGGTGTTAAGGTCTGGAAGGCTTTTCTAATTAGGTAAATCATGCTTCTGGCTTTCTTAACCATTGTAGATATGTGCTCTTCCCACTTTAGGTCCTCAGAGATTTTAACCCCTGGGTCAGTTTGTTTGTGTAGGCTCAACTGGTATTTCCTCTTAAGAAACACACTAAAATAGGATGTCCAATAATTGTAAACTCTATTTTATAGTACCTAGGCGAAGCGTAGTCTTAAAGCAATAATAGTACTTTTACTTACTTTTTATTTCACAGATTATACCTAAATCGATGAAGCTGGTACTTATTTGATCTTGACACTCACCAGTCTTTGACTTAATTTTATTAAATGAGTCAGAGTTGAAAGCAAAAAAAATATTTAAATAGCAAAATCTTTGTATGGTGTACCGTCTCAAGCATTCAAGCGTTAAGTAAAAAACCGACAACTTAGTGTTTTACATTTTATGAATGAAGACTGTCAGACCATCGCGATATTGCGAAACTTTGACTTGTAACTTTTATATTAATGGGCGCCGTCTTTTGTTCTTCGCTGCAACTTAGGTGTAGTGGTACAAAGTTGTTTGGTCTGGTATATTAGTAATAGAAAACTAATATCAACCTATCAAGTTAAAATTAACATTTTCTTGTTAGGAATATGTTTTAGTTAAGGTTTATAAATAGGCTAAAAAGATAATAGTATGTTTAAAATAAAACTAAATGTTAAAGAATATGACCTCAGAAAAGTCAGGAGTTCTCTGAGACTCTTTTCATACATTGAATAAGAATGACCCTCAGAAACATCTTTCGTTTATATTCATGGGGTATTTACTGAACTGCTTTGGATAATACTTTTATATTTTTTTGTATTTAATTAAGTTCACTTTGAACATTTCTGTGTAATTGACTAGTGTAAACTGTTTAGGCTCGTATTTTATTCATATTAGTTTATATTTTGTATAGTTGCATGCTGTTTGTTTCTCAATTTAAAAAAAAATGTTTCATCACAAAATTGCTAGGGCCACCTCCTGTCTCCATCATCAGAACAGCTTGATGGTAATACCACACCCGACTTACATATTTTTGCAAATTTTCAACTCAATCGGAAATCGGGAAGTGGGTCAAATTTAGTTTCCAAGATTTGACCCACATTCATACTAACAGGGAAAGTTAAAGAAAATCTTGTAAAAACATACACATGTAAAAGTACGTGTAATAAAGGTCACCTTAATTTGTTATTTTAAGTAGAATATCTTACTATGCAACAAATTAAATTAAAATATGGCATAAATGAAATCTCAGGCCTGTTCCTTTTTCTTTCGCTTATGACATCAATTCCTGTTAATAATTAATTAATAGAAGCAACCAATAACAAAAACTAACAAACTATATTTCTTCGAATTCAGTGCGCTTGAAAAACAAATATGTTTTCTATAAACTAATTATAGTATTCCGAAACCTCTTTATAGGATTCCGAAGAAATATAAAAGGCAGCAAACTTCAATAGAAAACTATTTATGGGTTTCTTTCATTACTTAACTTTCTGGAGAGACGAGCTTTGCGAATACCTATTGAAATAAAATAAAATGGTATTTTATAAATGTTAGAATATCAAACAAAGTGAGCACACGATATCTAGTAAGTCAATGAGCCTGTATAAACTGGAACAATGCGTTTCAGAAGACAAACCCTGAAACAGGAGAAGTCAGATTCCCAATTAAGCTTTTCAGGACCGTAATCACTCAACTAATATATTCGAAAAGCTCCTCACTATGGTCCAAACCCAACTCTATTTTTCGGTTAGCTGTAAAAAATATTTAAATCTTTTCCCCATCACTTGGGGTCGGCGCAGCATTTTATTCCTCCATACATCTTTGTTGTCATCTCACCATTCACCTGCTTTCTTTTCATATCATTTCTCACTCCATCCTTTTCCTTGGTTTTCTTTCATCTTACATCATGCTTCTCAGGAACCTGTCTTATTTCTGTCTCATCTTAATGCATATTGTGTTATCGATCAATGCACTATTTAGCGTTGGAAAACAACCAGGAGCCAGGAGTTGCTCAACAAACTGGACAGGCTACGGAATAGTTGTATTAGGTTTATATTTTGCGTGCGTAAATAGTTACGATGATGTATCGGCCTTCCGCCGCAAACTGAACTGGGTTCCCAGGCGTGAACTCAGGTCTAAAGAATTCCTTGCACCCTTTATTCTATATTATTTGATCCAGTTGCTCCCGAGTATCTTAAGTCCAACTTTACCGAGTGAACGAAACGTGAAAGAGTCCGTGTAAAATTTCGTAGAGGATGGAGGGGGAACAAATAAATATTTCCTTGAGGGCCTGATGGAGGAGAGATAAGTAAAACGTTCCTTAAGGTATGGAGAATTGGAGGGGTTTAAAGTAAGTGTTTAAAATAAGAGCGAGAATAAACGAGTTTTAATGAAGACAAAATAATCGGAAAAAAATATTTTATTTGTTCCGATAAAATTCTACAAAAAAGTCAATCAGCAACCGAAGCAATCAATAGAATGCCACAACAATGGCTAGTTTCAATCCACTTAAGGCAATCTGGCATAAATAAGCGTAAACAAGCATCGCCCGAGGAATTTGTATTCATGAACGAATGCTTGCTTTTTTCAGGACTAGGCAGAGCGTACACAGTAGAGCGCCAAGAAATTATTTGAATGGAGCATGATGCTCCTTTACTGTAGTATACTTATTGTTTTTTTTTTTTGGATTAAAATCATTCTTTTTTTGACAAGTTTTTAATGCTAAGAACAACAACAACAGGAAACTAATACTCATCGAAACAATTCTAACAAACCCAAATAAAATTAGGCTGCGTTGTTTATCATAGAGGTCGCTCCTGTGGCCATCATCAGATCAGCTCGATTATACCATAATATTGTATTGTGACCCAACTTACATTATGTATGTGAAGTTTCAGCTCAATCGAATAAACTAGAAGTTTAGACAACACATACCTACAACACATTTACACACACAAAAAGCTTGTAAAGATAGATTTCATCGAACTTTCTTGCTTTGATCATTCTGTGACCGTGGAAAACAGTTTTTTTTTTGCGATGCAGTAGTAATAGTTGACTTTCAGTTTGATGAGAACAGAATCTATTTTTAACTTTTTTTCGAAACGAATATTTAACAATTTACTTAGCTGGACGTTGGACGCTGACATGTTAGGAAGGCTATAATAATTATAGATTTACCTAATCTATAAAACCATCATCGTTGATCCACTTGTTTGAACTCTTTATGCTTATACAGCGTTGCCCAAAAATTAGTGGATTTTTTTAGTGCAGCATATTTTTAATAATTTTAACAAATGTTTGCGTTTTCGCATCAAAGCAAAATCAAAATATTTAAAGATAATACGTTTTATTTTAGTTTCATGATTGTAGATTTAAATTTTAATTACAATTTATAAAATACATGTTAGTAAGTAAGGATTACCTTATAAACCTTTTTCAATATATTTTTGAGCCTACGTCTAGTTTCTATTTGAAAAATTTTCTCCCCCATCCTCTCTCATTCAACACTACCATACAATACAACAATTTTTGGTGCCCAACTTTGCATCATTTCCACTATTATCCTTAACACAACAATGTATACCCCGCCTAAGTATTTTCATCTCACGTAGACGCTATCTGTGGGCCACTTGTATTTAATGTTCAATCTATGTACCTCAGCTTATGTACATTCGTTTACTCGATATCGCCCATCTCGTTCTGGCACATTTGCTTTCCCTTTCTCTGGATTTCCCGGCGCCAAATCCTACTTATAGCATCTCTTGGCTCAGCTGAAATGGATTTTTTCAGTTGTGCTTGGCCTGACAAGTTTAGGTACTTGGTATTTATTTTGGATAAGGATATGGATACGGATATTGGATACGGATATTAAAGTCGTATTTATCTACGTGACACTGACAGTGTCAGTATCTTTCAATCACGTGGGTGTTAAAAAATGATACCTACTTAGTTTATCACGTGGACAGGCAAAAGAAGAGAGAATAAAACATTAAAAATATGTATAAAGAAAAGATTTACCTGTTTCAAAAAATCAACAGTTGAAAGCAAAATTAAAACATGACGAAAGTAATTAATCTTATTAGGGTTTGTTATTTTACAAATTCACTATTATTGTTAATGCAGTTTGAATAGATTAATGTTTGGTTTAGTGCCTCTTCATATTATTTTACTGTTTTAGTGTAAATGATATCGTCTACCATAAGGCCAAATAAAAGCACGGTGTAATTGTATGGGCAATTTACTGTACATAATATACACCTTAGTCGCACAAAAATTGACATCCGAGATGCATAACTTATCACTCTTATCAGTCAATTCTGTTATAGTCTATTCACCTCTTGTATTCTTGGCGGTTGTATCGACTACTCGTTCAGATGATTGCGGTTGCGTTGTTAGTAGTTTATGTACTAGACTGTTTAGTCCTAGTATTAGCACGAGGCGTGACGAAACGCATTCAGAAAGTTTAAAAAATCTTTATAACCGCGACCAACTTCTAGTGAATGAACAACTCGAAAACTGACTTTAAAGTCCATGGTTGTTAGTACAAATACAAAAATTACAAAATTGTTTATTTCTTAATAAAATACATTTTTGTGATGCAGGGGATGGAGCCGCCCGGTAAGCAAAACAATGCTTGTGTTGGGAGGCACCGCTCTTCCCTAGATTTACAACTAGTACATATATATATATATTATATTATAACTACAAGTATGGGTAATTATACAGATTTTAGACATGCAATAAGAATCAGATACACTGTTCCTGTTAATTCTTATTTGTTTCATTAAATTTAAGGTGTGAATGTCGACTGAGACGGATGTTCATGTACGTGTGTGTGTGTGTGTGTGTGTGTGTGTGTGTGTGTGTGTGTGTGTGTGTGTGTGTGTGTGTGTGTTTGTGTGCGCGCGTGCGCGTGTGCGTGTGTGTGTATGTATCTAGTACTCCGATCTTAGCAGTTTCTCCGTTTCCTCGTAGGTTTTAGTTTTAAGCCATTTAGTGAGATGTAATTTACATTCATGGTATGTTTTTGAGTGAATGTCTAATTCTTTGTTGATTTTATTATAAAGGTAGGACGACTTTGAGTTAAACTGCGATCTAGCAAATTTAGTTCTCGTGCGTAAAGATTTAGCTACATTAACCATATTTCTTTTGTTTTTATAATTGGGGTTGTAGGGTATTAGTTTATGTTTTTTTATTATTGTTTGAAGAACATATAATTTCCTTACCGAGAGAAGATCACTAGTTTGATAAAGCATTTCAGTGGGATATCTAATTTTTTTGAAGTACATGACTTTTATGAGTGCACGTTGAGCCCTTTCAAGATAGATGAAGCGACTTTTTGCTGCACCTCCCCAGACCGATATGCAGTACAACAAGACAGATTGCACCAGGGAGATATAGATTTCATTTAGGATGTTGCGAGACTTTGTAAGATTTGTTTTACCTGGTGCAATGTGCCTTAGCGACTTAAAGATCCAGAGCAGTTTTCTGACTCTACCGATTACTTGGTCAAGGTGAGAATACCAATTCAAATGCTCATCCAATTGTACGCCTAAATACTTTGTTTCTGAGACTTTTTCAATAGTTGGACAGTTACAAGTAGAAAAGTTAGATTGCTGACAGGAGTGAATTTTTAAATCTAATTGAGAAGTTGGCTGTGAGATACTGAAACAAACGTATTTTGTCTTGTTGGTATTTAATGTTAGTAGGTTCATCCTTAACCACTTTGAGATGTGAGCCATTCCGACTTCAGCCATGACCCTTGCCTCTCCCCATGATTTTCCGCTAAAAATAATAGCTGTGTCGTCTGCGTAAGAGAGTATTTTTGCACTGGGAATGGACATATCGCAGAGATCGTTTATGTAAACTAAAAATAAAGTCGGACCCAGAACGCTTCCCTGCGGTACGCCATACTCGACATCCTCCTCCTCGCTGACACATTCGCCTAGTTTAACCCGTTGCTGTCGACCATAGAGGTAATCTTTGAAAAGTAAAAGTGGTATTCCTCTGATACCTTTTCGCTCCAGCTTTTGCACAAGAATGGGAAGAGAGACTGTATCAAAAGCTTTCTTTAGATCTAGGAAGACAGCTAAGCACTTGTTGTTGTTATCCAGGTCTTCTACAACTGACGAGGTAAGAAATAATACTGCATCTTCAGCTGATCTTCCGTGTCTGAATCCGAATTGTGAGCTAGATAAGAGATTAAATTTGGTTAAATATTTTAATAACCTATTATTCAGTATTTTTTCTAGAATTTTTGAAATCACTGGCAATACTGAGATAGGTCTATAGTTGCTAATGTCGTCCTTCTTTCCACTCTTGTACACGGGAGTAATAATAGACATTTTAAGCGATTTAGGGAAGATTCCTAAAGTAAAGCTTAGGTTCACTATGTGAGTGATAATAGGAACTATTTCCTTGGCAACGTATTTAAGAAATTTGGTGGATATATTGTCCCAGCCAGGCGCGCTATTTGATTTTAGATTTATAAGTGTAATATACACTTCGTCTTGAGTGGTAGGTAGTAGTACGAAGGATCCAGACTGATATGGAATATTGCTCAGGAAAGCGTTTAATTCTTCTTGAGAGTCTGAGCAGATTTGTTCGGCAAGTTCTTTACCTATGTTTGCAAAATATTTATTTATGGTGTCGGCTGATTCCGTAGCTGTAGGTTTAATATTTAAAAGCTCAGCATTAAGCTTATTAGGTTTATTAGTATACGTTAGTGATTTTATGTTTTTCCAGAGGAGTTTATTATTATGCATAGACTTTTCTAAGAGTTCTCTTTCGTATTTTCTTTTAATTTTCTTTAGAAGATTGTTACAGAAGTTCCTGTATCGAATATAGGTTATTTTTGAGATTGCGTTACAAGGATTTTTTTGAGCCTCTTTGCCCAACTTTGCATCATTTCCACTATTATCCTTAACACAACAATGTATACCCCGCCTAAGTATTTTCATCTCACGTAGACGCTATCTGTGGGCCACTTGTATTTAATGTTCAATCTATGTACCTCAGCTTATGTACATTCGTTTACTCGATATCGCCCATCTCGTTCTGGCACATTTGCTTTCCCTTTCTCTGGATTTCCCGGCGCCAAATCCTACTTATAGCATCTCTTGGCTCAGCTGAAATGGATTTTTTCAGTTGTGCTTGGCCTGACAAGTTTAGGTACTTGGTATTTATTTTGGATAAGGATATGGATACGGATATTGGATACGGATATTAAAGTCGTATTTATCTACGTGACACTGACAGTGTCAGTATCTTTCAATCACGTGGGTGTTAAAAAATGATACCTACTTAGTTTATCACGTGGACAGGCAAAAGAAGAGAGAATAAAACATTAAAAATATGTATAAAGAAAAGATTTACCTGTTTCAAAAAATCAACAGTTGAAAGCAAAATTAAAACATGACGAAAGTAATTAATCTTATTAGGGTTTGTTATTTTACAAATTCACTATTATTGTTAATGCAGTTTGAATAGATTAATGTTTGGTTTAGTGCCTCTTCATATTATTTTACTGTTTTAGTGTAAATGATATCGTCTACCATAAGGCCAAATAAAAGCACGGTGTAATTGTATGGGCAATTTACTGTACATAATATACACCTTAGTCGCACAAAAATTGACATCCGAGATGCATAACTTATCACTCTTATCAGTCAATTCTGTTATAGTCTATTCACCTCTTGTATTCTTGGCGGTTGTATCGACTACTCGTTCAGATGATTGCGGTTGCGTTGTTAGTAGTTTATGTACTAGACTGTTTAGTCCTAGTATTAGCACGAGGCGTGACGAAACGCATTCAGAAAGTTTAAAAAATCTTTATAACCGCGACCAACTTCTAGTGAATGAACAACTCGAAAACTGACTTTAAAGTCCATGGTTGTTAGTACAAATACAAAAATTACAAATTGTTTATTTCTTAATAAAATACATTTTTGTGATGCAGGGGATGGAGCCGCCCGGTAAGCAAAACAATGCTTGTGTTGGGAGGCACCGCTCTTCCCTAGATTTACAACTAGTACATATATATATATATTATATTATAACTACAAGTATGGGTAATTATACAGATTTTAGACATGCAATAAGAATCAGATACACTGTTCCTGTTAATTCTTATTTGTTTCATTAAATTTAAGGTGTGAATGTCGACTGAGACGGATGTTCATGTACGTGTGTGTGTGTGTGTGTGTGTGTGTGTGTGTGTGTGTGTGTGTGTGTGTGTGTGTGTGTGTGTGTGTGTGTTTGTGTGCGCGCGTGCGCGTGTGCGTGTGTGTGTATGTATCTAGTACTCCGATCTTAGCAGTTTCTCCGTTTCCTCGTAGGTTTTAGTTTTAAGCCATTTAGTGAGATGTAATTTACATTCATGGTATGTTTTTGAGTGAATGTCTAATTCTTTGTTGATTTTATTATAAAGGTAGGACGACTTTGAGTTAAACTGCGATCTAGCAAATTTAGTTCTCGTGCGTAAAGATTTAGCTACATTAACCATATTTCTTTTGTTTTTATAATTGGGGTTGTAGGGTATTAGTTTATGTTTTTTTATTATTGTTTGAAGAACATATAATTTCCTTACCGAGAGAAGATCACTAGTTTGATAAAGCATTTCAGTGGGATATCTAATTTTTTTGAAGTACATGACTTTTATGAGTGCACGTTGAGCCCTTTCAAGATAGATGAAGCGACTTTTTGCTGCACCTCCCCAGACCGATATGCAGTACAACAAGACAGATTGCACCAGGGAGATATAGATTTCATTTAGGATGTTGCGAGACTTTGTAAGATTTGTTTTACCTGGTGCAATGTGCCTTAGCGACTTAAAGATCCAGAGCAGTTTTCTGACTCTACCGATTACTTGGTCAAGGTGAGAATACCAATTCAAATGCTCATCCAATTGTACGCCTAAATACTTTGTTTCTGAGACTTTTTCAATAGTTGGACAGTTACAAGTAGAAAAGTTAGATTGCTGACAGGAGTGAATTTTTAAATCTAATTGAGAAGTTGGCTGTGAGATACTGAAACAAACGTATTTTGTCTTGTTGGTATTTAATGTTAGTAGGTTCATCCTTAACCACTTTGAGATGTGAGCCATTCCGACTTCAGCCATGACCCTTGCCTCTCCCCATGATTTTCCGCTAAAAATAATAGCTGTGTCGTCTGCGTAAGAGAGTATTTTTGCACTGGGAATGGACATATCGCAGAGATCGTTTATGTAAACTAAAAATAAAGTCGGACCCAGAACGCTTCCCTGCGGTACGCCATACTCGACATCCTCCTCCTCGCTGACACATTCGCCTAGTTTAACCCGTTGCTGTCGACCATAGAGGTAATCTTTGAAAAGTAAAAGTGGTATTCCTCTGATACCTTTTCGCTCCAGCTTTTGCACAAGAATGGGAAGAGAGACTGTATCAAAAGCTTTCTTTAGATCTAGGAAGACAGCTAAGCACTTGTTGTTGTTATCCAGGTCTTCTACAACTGACGAGGTAAGAAATAATACTGCATCTTCAGCTGATCTTCCGTGTCTGAATCCGAATTGTGAGCTAGATAAGAGATTAAATTTGGTTAAATATTTTAATAACCTATTATTCAGTATTTTTTCTAGAATTTTTGAAATCACTGGCAATACTGAGATAGGTCTATAGTTGCTAATGTCGTCCTTCTTTCCACTCTTGTACACGGGAGTAATAATAGACATTTTAAGCGATTTAGGGAAGATTCCTAAAGTAAAGCTTAGGTTCACTATGTGAGTGATAATAGGAACTATTTCCTTGGCAACGTATTTAAGAAATTTGGTGGATATATTGTCCCAGCCAGGCGCGCTATTTGATTTTAGATTTATAAGTGTAATATACACTTCGTCTTGAGTGGTAGGTAGTAGTACGAAGGATCCAGACTGATATGGAATATTGCTCAGGAAAGCGTTTAATTCTTCTTGAGAGTCTGAGCAGATTTGTTCGGCAAGTTCTTTACCTATGTTTGCAAAATATTTATTTATGGTGTCGGCTGATTCCGTAGCTGTAGGTTTAATATTTAAAAGCTCAGCATTAAGCTTATTAGGTTTATTAGTATACGTTAGTGATTTTATGTTTTTCCAGAGGAGTTTATTATTATGCATAGACTTTTCTAAGAGTTCTCTTTCGTATTTTCTTTTAATTTTCTTTAGAAGATTGTTACAGAAGTTCCTGTATCGAATATAGGTTATTTTTGAGATTGCGTTACAAGGATTTTTTTGAGCCTCTTTTTGTAGCTTATTGCGATTACGAATGCAGCGTAATAACCCTGGAGTGATCCACGGCTTTATAATGCGTTTTGTGCTGGGTATTAGGGCAACTTTAGTATTCCTTTTTATAGTTTCACCAAGCATACTTACAAGCCGTTCAGTCACAACGTCAGGATCAGCGCAAAACATTAGTTCAGGCAGATTTAGTTGCTTTAAGTATTTGAGGGCATTTTCAAAATTTATGGTGGTTTTATTATAATGGTTAGAAGGTATTTTTTTTGATTTCGCTACAGAAAGAAATGTCGTGTAATGGTCAGTTATAGTCGTTTTTATAATAGCTATAGTAGGGGAAAATTTGGTTTTATTCATTTTTAAAATAAAGTGATCTAAACAGTTTTTGTCACGCGTTGGTTTCGTGTGACCAGCTAAGAGTCCAAATAATGATAATGTGTTTAAATAGTTAGTTCTGTTTTTATATTCATATGACTGTTCAATTTGATTAGGTTTTTTTATTAAATTTATATTAATATCACCAGTTTGTTAGTATTGTTTATATTTTCAGTTTTATTAGTAGAATAAAAAGCTATTAAATATGATAATATAATTAAAAAGTTTATATATAGACCCAAGTGTCAAGACAGTTCAGTCGCGGTATAGCACGGCGCGCGACGAAACGCACTCAGAGAGATATTTCTTTATACCCGCGACAGCACCACTCCTGGGAAATATACGGTGGAATACTGGAACCATTCGTACTTTAATAGCCTGATTTTGATTTGATACTAAATATAAGAACTAAACTAATGTAAAAGATCAATATGGTAGCGGTCGTTTACGACGTGTGTGACGAGCGTCATTCTCGTTAAAAAATTGTCCATAATTAGATGTTGATCTGACATTACTTACTCGCTGCCCAGCCATGTAGGTACCTAAAGGTAACGTTCGGATTCAGACTTCACCAGCTGCGGCAGTATTGCAGGGCGACATTACTGCCGAATGCATTGCTGACTCGATGACTGCAATGAGTCGGACTCGCGCACGAAGGGTTATCATCGTACATCGTACCAATATCTATAAAAACGGCAAAAAAATCACGTTAGTTGTATGGGAGCCCCCTTAAAAATTTATTTTTTCTATTTTTCGTGAAATTTATATATGTTCATGAGATACAGCCTGGTGACAGACGGACAGACGGACGGACGGGCAGCGGAGTCTTAGTCATAGGGCCTTTGGGTACGGGACCCTAAAAACGATTTTGCTGCCCATATTTTTGACATTTGAGCCAGTAATGCCGTCGACAGTTTTGTCGTACTGAAATATAGCCTGTATGGTAGGTAGTGGAAAGTAGAAAAATTCTGAAGAAAGGCCAGGTCAAGATCACCATAAACTGGCGAGCGTGTATGAGGAATGTTATGAAAGTGAAGGAAGCGAAAGAGGTATGTCAGGATCGTAGCAAGTGGAAATCCGAGGTCTCTGCCTACACCTCCGGGGAACAGGCGTGACGATATGTATATATTGGAAAAAATGTTTTGAAGAAAAAATTGAATGAGTTTTCAAATTTCTATTGCGTTTTTCATGAATAGTAGCCTGATTGGGGTCTCATCAAGCGCATCTAGTAGCTCTATATTAGCTCAAACGAGACGCTCGCAGTCTCTGTCGAAAAAGAAGAGTCATAGAATATGGGTATGGGTTGTATTATATTCCACGAATTCTCTTTTTGTACGGACTCTACTTATTTCAAAGAAATATCAAATCATGTATATATTTCTAAGAATGTGGCTCCTGGCTTTGAAGATCGCTATGTATTGATCTTCTCCTCCTGCTTTAGTTTTTAGTTTTAGTTCAGTTTTTTGATAATTATTCTGCACCTTAATATTTAAAATTCTTTCGAATTATATAAAATGAAACCCCCTTTCCCCTTATTGTAATAATTCGCAACTATATATTAAAAATAAAATTCAAAAATCGTCATCTTCGCGTTATCCCAGCATGTAGCCACTGCCCATGGGAGCCTGAGGTCCGCTTGGCAACTAATTCCAAGAATTGGCGTAGACACTAGTTTTTACGAAAGCGACTGCCATCTGACCTTTCAACCCAGAGGGTAAACTAGGCCTTATTGGGATTAGTCTGGTTTCCTCACGATGTTTTCCTTCACCGAAAATATCACTTGATATTGCGTACAAAAGTTTCCAAAAACTCATGAGTACGAGCCGGGGTTTGAACCCGCAACCTCCGGATTGCAAGTCGCACTCACCGTTATCGCTAGGCCTTCCTATCGCTATCGCTAGGTCTATCAGAGCTTCTTTGAAAATTAAAAAAAAAAAGAAATTGAAAAGAGTTTATTTTATTTTGCAAAAGTTAGTTTTAACGTGAGTTTAGTCCGTACAAATTACAATCCTTGCAAAAGCTATGAAAAAGTGTTTTGTTGTAGTGCTTTGGTATTTCTTATTTTGTTTATATTAAAGAAAAACGCATTCTACTACACACCAACAAGACCGAAGTGATCCCATAAGAGCTCCGTCAACAAAGTTTTGTACGGAGCTCTAAAAATTGACAAATAAACCTGCCAATAATACCATATTCCTGGCAGGTTTTACGTAGGTATCCACCAATTATTACCATAAAATGTGAAGTGAATTCAAAAGTTAAACTAAGTGATAGAATCTAGGCTTCTTTTTTGTCCGTAGACGAGCGCCCACTCAATATTCAAACGCTTTTTACATACCCTATTGTCCTAATAGTTAAGACCTCAAACCGAACCCACATCACATATTGATTACTTAAGAGTCATGCGAATCGAACTGCCACCATATACCTAATCGAAGGTATGCTCTCATTTTAAAATTACATTATGAAATAGGTAGCATATATCTAATAAGTATCTATGTTTGATACAAAGATTTATATTTCGTCACTTCATTTTTCAGATATAATTTTATATTAACCATGTAGTTTCCCTATTGTACATCGATAGCATCGCACACATTTAAGAGTAACTATTTTGATTAGAACTGTCAAAAAACAACTTCCACCCACTTCCGCTTACTGGTTACCTGCGTGCGGCGACCGCTGCGCTCTTCAATCTTTATTTGTGCGTGGTAGCTTCCACACGTCCGTCTAGTTGCCGAACACTTCGGCACAAGACCACATTTTTTATAATGATCTTCGTTGCCTACTATGGTGTTAGCTGTGAGATTTCATTGAATTTGTTGTGCAATATACATATATTTGTTTTTAAAATCGTTGTGCAATCCTTCAACTTGAAGGACATACATACATCCTGGAGGTTAGTCGAGAACTAACACGAAGGAAAGAATCATCCTGGAGGTTGGTCGTGAACCAACACGAAGGAAAGTCTGTTCGTATTTCGAAAACCGATTTCGAACAAAAAAAATTACGCGAGAAAAAGATTTAGATACAAAATTTCTACTCGCTCTCTTAAAATACTAAATAAATAGAAAGTAAGTCATTACTTATTTCAGGCTAAGGGCCAAACGAGAGTTAGTAGGTACATACAAAGCATAATTTACAAGATATTGTTAATAATACAAGTCACAAAACACAGATACAAAAACAACTGAAATAATACAATATATTTACTTTGTATAACAATTTTCACTAAGCAAAACTAAAACCAGACTTGTGTATTGGGGTAGATAAGTTTGTAACATATAAATATAAAAGTATATGTTACTTCAATACATCAATGTTTAAGCTAAGTTTAATGTACCTAATTTAAGCATGTCGTTTCAAATGAGAGCGTACTTTGATTTGTATGGAAGCGACTTTTTGGCGTCGGGTTCGTGTGACCCTTAATAGTAAGCACTAAACTAATTTGACCATCGATAGACCTTAATGTACTCACAATAAGGTTGAATAACAGTCCGTTAACTGTCAACAATGGTACTTAGTTTTCAATGCCTAAAACTGCCTTCCTACTTAGAATTCAAAGCTAATTCTAGACACTAAGCAAAGATTAAGGTAAATGATATATCCATTGCTGCTAAAGTTAGATGGGGTTTATAAGCTATAAGTGTAAGCGCGTAATGGATATTGAATTTTTAGGTTTGTATAGATTGTCAGGATCGGAAGGATTGCTGATTTATTCAGGTAAGGTTTAGACAGAGACGTGTAAATTGTAGGCTGTCAATCTTCATCTGAAGACGCGTTCTTTATTATTGTTGTAGGTAGTTAACTTAAACAAGACCGTTTACCGGTCTACCGTTTAACTGAGGCGATTTGTAAGAAGTTTCTATGGTTATTACGAATTGGTTAAAGACTGGGTTGCATGGGGTTTGAGTTGTATTAAGTAAATAATATAATGTACCTATAAACTACTTTTTGTCCTAAAACTCACCTTCGATCTACTAGAAAATCAAACCGGAACCTCTTTGTTAACTGCCTGATATAGGTAAGTGGTAGACCTGGTTCTCTAAATCATTGCCGAAAACTAAAAAAAATGTGAAGCAAAGCTTGTACTATGGATACTAGGAAACGATATACATACGTATACAGATAAATACATACGTTACATAGAAAACACCCATGACTCAGGAACAAATATCAGTGTTCATCACACAAATAAATGCCCTTACCGGGATTCGAACCTGGGACCTCCATCTTCGGAGGCAGGATCACTACCGATCAGGATATCTACCGTTTATTGTAAGCTTCTCTACATAGAAATGGCAGTAAATTTATAACCACAAAAGCGGTTAACTCTATAATTACAGTCTAACCAAAGATCCCAATAGGGACCTGTACAATATGGCCGCAGTTTGCATTCATCACACAAATACATAACCTTACCGGGATTTGAACCCGGAACCATCGGCTTCATAGGCTACCACCTAGGCCAGACCGGTTGTCAAACTACCGGGACTATTTTGCCGAATGTCATTTCGCAACCAATTTTTTACAAAAATTCACCCAAATTATCAAATACAATCATTCGTACGATTTCTTTGCTCAGCAACTGTATATGTTCGGACTATAACTTATAAGAAAACATATTTAACACTACGTTTTAGGTAGCAGGATAACTACGTAAGTCTAACACAAAACACAAAAAAGTTCATCTTTGTAAGTTAACTTAGTTAACATTACGCTAAGTATCTGAGTACGATGATAGTCGGTGATCTAGAAATTTCTCAGCGCGTTGTGATCTGATGATGACATCAATATACAAGGATGAAACACGATTTTGGTATGAAAATCAGTCTTTATTATTTATTTTCTCTGTCCTCAAGTAATTCTCTATCATTCTGCATGCGTAGGTACTCGATTACCATGCAACATTGGAGACAAATTTTAGCAGCTACTTATGCAGTTTGTATAATGACTTCACCAATTTGTAACTCGATTGTATGTTAATGCTATCGGTTTTAAGGCTTTTATGGCGAAATAAATTAATTCGTTTGTAGCAATCGTGCCGTTTATTGACGTTTTATTGACTGCTTTGCATTACTGCCGATTGCATTGCTGCCGCAAATGTCAAAAACGATGTCGCTGAAGTTTTGATATTTGCAACTTATAGCTATTTTGCGCTGCAATAGTGCAGCAGTAATTGCTGGTGCAGTGTGAATCCGAATGGTACCTTAAATCTAGATATTAGCTAAGACAATTTTTTCTACATTCCTCCCGTTTATATAAATAAATAAATACATTTTATGCGACGTTTTATCTTACAAAAATCGACCTAGAACCACAGTATGCTCACTAAGGCTTGTATTGTGGGTAATAGACAAAGAAATATAAAAGATCGGCATATACTTTAATACATAGAAAACATCCAAACACATTTACTTTTATGATACCCTAGACATTTTGATACTCTAGACCAGGTGCCATGAAGGTTTTTTTTTGAAAAACTTATGGGTTATTTCTACTTAGAATCACGAGGACTTAAAAAAAAAGTTTTCGGAAAAAATTGACAGGTTTGTGGGCATTTTCACATACATTTTGTATGGACCGTCACAAAACTCACCCAAAATTTGTATGAAAAACTGGGAACCCTTTTTTATAATCAGGACTATTGATTATAATTCTGAGTCGAAATAATCCAAAAAAAGTTATTAGTTTTTCTTTAATCATATGATAATATCTGTGATGGACACTAAAATAAATTTGAACCCGGATTTTAACCCGGGACCTGTTTTGGAGGCAGGATCACTACCGATCAGACTAACAGGCTGTTTATTGTAAGCTTCTCTACAAGTTAGAAATGGCAGTAAATTTACAACCACAAAAGCGGTTAGCTCTATAATTACTGACTAACCAAAGATCCCAATAAGGTCTCGGACCTGTACAATATGGCCGCAGTTTGCTATATAACAAAGTCACATTATGGACCTTAAATGGCAAAGTACAATTATCATGCGGCAGGGACATAGAAATAATAAGGATTGGTAGCGACCGGGTTGTGCCAGGGTTGGGTGGAGGCGAAACGCATGGTAAACCGATAAAACAGATTTGGTAATAAAAAATCCCCAACACAATGTTTTGATAAAACATAACCACCGCTAGAAAACCTGCTTTCAAATTTCATAAAACGTATCGAAATCGGTTCACTCGTTTTAGAGCACAGACACGTTGACAGACAAACACACACACATAGTGGTCAAACTTACAGTTAACAACCCCTTCTTTTTGTATCGGGGGTTGGAAGAGAGATATCAATCAATCAGATACACACAGCCATAACTGCGACCAAGATAGCGAATCACGCGATACACACACTGACATAACACAGAGTTATTAAGCGAGTTAAATCTTCAGTTCATCTTATTTGTCGCTCTCATGCGGTAGCGGAAATCAAAGTAACTACTGATGCTCAGGTGGGATAAGAGAAACACTTGTAGGGAATTCTCATGGTGTTTCTCTTGCACGGGCAAGAGAGCAACATAATAGTACATTTCGATGCTAGTGCGGAAAGTATGTCATTACTGCACGAGTACCGAGATATCTTACCACGAGCTATAGGCGAGTGGCAAGACTCGGGACGAGTGAAGAATGACATTTCCGCACGTGTATCGAACGACGTTTATTAATACAGTTGCAAAAAAATAAGAAAAACAACAAGTAGTTTTTTTATGCATGTTCTATAAGACAGAAACAATTGTAAATATAAAATATTATACTATTATTGGATAATATTCGATAGACAAATAATTGTAAATAACTATACTTAGGTAAGTATAGTTATTTACGATTATTTGTCTATCGTATATACAATTTGTATGAAAACAATTTCGAATGTTGCCTTCTTAAAACATTCTTGCAGTAAGAAAAAACGCCTCTGCTTTGACAGGCGTTTCGGCAGCTATTCCGTTCCATTAAGACAACTTATTAAGAACGGTTTTTCAATATTCAATATTAAAAAATAAACGTGTTATAATGATGAAGAGGTAAGTAATAAAATATGAAATATGCTTATATTTATTATTTATGTTGATTACGACTTTTAAAGGAAACTAACATAAACACTCATTAATAAGTAGTATGAATTGGAACAAGTGGAAAAGTACAAATCCAACTTTCCGCACGCTAAACAGCTACGTAAAGTAGCACTTTTTGAGCAACTGTATTAAAAATTATGTTTCCATTACTGTACACGTACATATCTGAGACGTCTATGAATGGTGGCGTGTATAACAACGAGAAAAAACGCGTCTTTGTATGAAAATAAACAGTCTTTATTAATACTTGTCCCCGTTTATGGCCAGGTGATCAATTACAGTTCTGTCTCAAAACGGTCGTAAGTTTCATAGCATTTGTTGAAGTTAGCCCATTTCCAAGGTATTTCCAATTTATCCTCGTATATCCTGTGCAATTTTAGAAAACGTAATAGGTTTAGACGATAGTGTAGATGGATACAGAAGGTGTTTTTGGACGTTATCTCCAATTTCCAGGAGTTTCATATTTGGTATTCGTTTTTACATGCTTTTGTTTTTAATTTCAGTTGTCCCCTTGGCTGTCAAATTTTGCAAGTTAAATTTGACCCACTTCCCGGTTTTTTTTTATACTACGTCGGTGGCAAACAAGCATAAGGCCCGCCTGATGGTAAGCAGTCTCCGTAGCCTATGTACGCCTGCAACTCCAGAGGAGTTCAATCAAGCTGAAAATTTGCCTACATATGTAAGTCGGATGACAACCATCAAGCTGATCTGATGATGGAGCCAGAAGGCAGCCATAGGCTCTCTGTGATAAAATAACGCAACCTAATTGCGTTTGGGGTTGTTAGAATGTAATTGCCCGTGGAATGAAAAGTACAGTCAGCGATAAAAGCTTGTACTAAAAATTTAATTTTTGCCAAAAACTTATTTAGTCGTAGGCCAAATTTAAAACTGAGTGGCTTCCAAACCGAACGTCGAAGGTTCAAACCCTATTTCGTTTGAGATATTCTGCATTACTGCAGGGAATGTCAATAAGGTCATTTTCATCAAGAAGCAAGCAATTATAATCATTTCCTGCAGTAATGCAGTCGGCACCGTGACCGCAACAGTTAATGTCAAAAATGATGTTGTCGCCCAGAAGTTTGGCATTTCGCCATTTCGCAATCGCGCCACTGCACTGCAGCAATAATGCTAGTACAGTCTAAACCTGAACGGTACCTTAAGACTGCTGAACTAAACTTCACTGTTGTAAATATACTGTAGTATTCATTGCCACATTGCCAGTATAAATATTGGTTAAATTTACCAGGTATTGTTATTGCCTGGTAGTGTTGTCTAGGTCATCATGTTGCACCGTTATTTAGTTACCTGGTGCACACCTACTGTAACTCTCTAGCATGTCCGCAAACCATAGATAGCCCTCAATAGGTAAAGCATATCATAGATTGCTATCATAGGATGACTATGACTATATAACGTGTATGACCGTCATACGTATTTTATAGTACCTATGCTTATTAGTTAACTCGTTCGCGTCTTACCTGTAGACATCGCAAAACTAAGGGAATCCAAAGCTACTTTTTACGCGGCATACATTTTCGGCCAACGCATTTTTTTTCAGCATTTGATACTAAGGAAAAAAGGATATATAACTATGTACCAGAGTCGTTAACTTTTATTATATTTTCCACAAGTGTGACCTTTTTCTAAAATGTATTTGACCCTATATGGGTTCACTAGCTCAGGTTATAAGCGGTCCGTTAGTTCTATTGGGAATGGTGGGAAATGAAAAGAGAGAGGACAGGAGGTATGATGAATATGATTTAGAGGGGGGCCTTTTGCTCGGAATAGGCTAGTTTAGTTAAACAAAATCTCGTTTCATGGCAAAGAAGTTGAATTTAAAGGAACCATATTGACCCCGTAACTAGACGATTATCGAAACAATTATTTTGCTTATTTTGTGTATTGTCCAAACACCAGAAGTATCTGTCATCTTAGAATTTTCTTCCAAATACAAATGTATCCCTACATTTTGACGTCATATCTTTTCTTGTAGTGCTATTAGAAAATCGCATATGCTTTTGATGCGTAGTCTGGTCAAATCGCTTACGATTCGTAGTACGCGAAACGCAACTGTCACTATCGCACTAATATGGAAGAGTGATAGAGAGACATAAAGCGTTTCGTTGTCGTAGCGCAAGCGATTGTCACCTTGGCTTAGCTCCAAGCTACGTTTAATGGTTACTAAACTACATGTAGTCGATAACGCACGATCTAGCGAAAGTTCATCTACGCCAGAAACAAGTCTCTAATGCAGTTTCCATCGTTGTAAAAGCAATATGTTGTCGCACAGAAAACAATCAGCCTTCTATGGAAATGTTTACTTGCGTAAACGGCTTATGCAAATTGAGTAGTTGAATGGTTTGTTTTACTAGAAAACTTAATGCCCAAATTGTACGGCTTCTTGTGTGGCATTATGATTACCGTGAATGATTTTCAATAGTACTAATAAATGAAACAATGTCTTAAAGGAAAATATTTACTTCTGGTGGCCGATTGAATGTCATAATCGCAGCAATAATGAGGTCGAAAACGTTGCTCATTTTATCAAGGAAATTGACAGAAACGTGGCGATATCAACGCCATAGCAATAAAGTCGCAGCAGTAATGCAGCGGCAGTTGCCATCCAAATAAGCGATAAGCGCTGGTCGCCTAGCTGTAAGAACGTGCGCCTTTCAATCCGGAGGTCGCGGGTTCAAACCCCGGTTCATACCAATGAGTTTTAATTTACTCTCTGGGTTGCAAAATGCAAAGTCAGATGGCATTCGCTTTCCTAAAAACTAGACCCTACACAAATTCTAGGAAATAGTTGCCAAGCGAACCCCAGGCTCCCGTGAGCCGTCGCAAAAATGCCGACACAACGCGAGAAGGAAGTTGACATCTAAATGTCACTTATATTACCTTCTTTTTACCTCAAAAATATTTATTCTCTTAAAATCATAAAATGTGTCATTTCAAGCAGGTTTGGTGGGAGATATAGCCTATTTTACTGTCTAGGGGGTTATAATTATTCTTTAATCTTTTATACTTAATTCTTTAATCATGTGATTAAGTCATATGAACCCAGAAGGTTATAAGTCAAATATTGATTTAATATCGAGCTATAAAAAGATGTTTACTAGTTTACAAAATGGCGCTAACTTTTAATAGGTAGCTACGAGTATATTCATGCGAATATGACTCAACCTTTTGAAAAATATAAAATTGAACTACAATACAATTCACATACACCTATAACTCGTATATTTCGCCACAATGGGGTGTTCCCGTGGTGCTATTGTGGAGTTCGATTCCCGGTTGGTAATGAACACCTTTGTGCCCGAGGGCGTAGTTTCGATCGCTTGCCGAGTCGAACACGCAGGCAAACTATATACAATGTGGCCCAAAAACGATTACTTACAATTTTTTTTTCTTACTTCTACTCCTATCTTTTACAAATGTCATTAAAAATTAAAACTACAATCATCAAAATCAGCGTCGCGGAGTGTGCCATTATGACCATTTAACGTATTTAATTTTGTGTAATTATTTTATTTAGTTTTTAAGGTTATGTTAGCCCTCTCAACACCCTCAGATAAAAATATAAAACATAAACTTAATAGATAATAAGTACCCACATGATGGCATTGATAGCTTGCATGTTAATAATATGTTTAAAATTCTTTAATACAATAAGTGTATTGAGAGTGCATTATTCGCCAATAAACACTATGTTTGGCGAAACAATTGTAAAAACGATGTACCTACCAGACTTTATTTAGGAAAATAAATCTAATGAAACAAAACGTATTCTTTTCGTACCTATTACCATTTGGTTTTTATAATAATTAAATTCGCGTATTGAATGGAAAATTTCGAAAAATCTGCTGAGCCAAATAGATCCATATAACGTATTTAAGTTAGTAAATGTGGTAAAAGATTTGTAGATAGCGTTAAAACGAAAATGTTGGATTATATGAAGTAGCGACTAGTATTATACGAACATGTTGATAAATAATAGTTTTTAAACTACACGAAATTGCATATTTTAATCAATTCAAAAGACTTTTCATTGCTATTACTTAACCGGAGCAAAAACGAATCTTCTTCTTCCTCGCGTTGTCCCGGCATTTTGCCACGGCTCATGGGAGCCTGGGGTCCGCTTGACAACTAATCCCAAGGTTTGGCGTAGGTACTAGTTTTTACGAAAGCGACTGCCATCTGACCTTCCAACCCAGAGGGTAAACTAGACCTTGTTGGGATTAGTCCGGTTTCCTCACGATGTTTTCCTTCACCGAAAAGCGACTAGTAAATATCAGCTGATATTTCGTACATTGGTTCCGAAAAACTCATTGGTACGAGCCGGGGTTTGAACCCGCGACCTCCGGATTGCAAGTCGCACGCTCTTACCGCTAGGCCACCAGCGCTTCCCGGAGCAAAAACGAATACTTACTGCAAATAATAATCTTCTAAACTTCGAACTAAATTTCTTTTCACAGTATTTTTTCCATTAAAACTTTAAAATGTTACAAAACAAAATAAAACTTTAAAAAATCTATCTTATACTGGTTATGCAGAGTAATCTGTTGCTTTCGTAACGTTGCAATGATAATACAAGGCCAGCACCTGACGTTGCCCAAGATTTCAATGAAGGGGATATAACGATAGGGTTTTTGCGTTCAATGCAAGATATTTAGAATTGCATTGATAGTTATATGTATAGCAATTGGTTTATCCGCCAAAGAGAAAACTGGTAAAGAATGCTTCATGGTTATAAATTCAGTTTTTGCATATTAAAGTTTCATTTGTGCAATGAAAATTAAATGAATAAGCAAAAAACCGGTCATGCGTGTGCTGGACCACGCATAATGGAGGGTTCTGTACCTTCATACTATACAAAAATCCATACAAGGAAAATGACGTATCTTCGCGGCACTCACGTTGTTAATAAAAAGATAAGTTTTTTTGGAAAAATCTCATAAATGGCTTACCTAACTGATGATATTAAAAATTATTTTCGTGGAAAGTATTTATTACGCTTTATTTTCTCGTTTGGTTTTTTAAATTTTCTGCACGCCCAGTTCTAAAGTTAGAAGTCCGGACACAATATTTTTGACTTTGAGAGCGATTCTTTCCAAAACTATACTACGAAATATGCTCATAGCAACTTTTATATTATTTTTAAGACCTATTGAATCATGTGTCACACTTTGATTTTAATTCGTCGGCTGATCGGTGATCAAGAGGTGCTTGTCATAAAAAACGAAGCGCTGGAAGCTCCAGCCCAGCCCCGGCCCGGTCTAGCATCATGAGTTATCTTTTCTCCGTCCGAAAATCATTAGCGCAAATTATAGCTAAAAAAATAGCAGACTTGACGGTTGACAGTAAAATTATTATTTACGGTCTTTACTTGTAATAACGTGGAAAGAAAGAAAACAAATGGAAACCAGACAACACATGACTCCAAAAAACTTACAAAACAGATATTTCCATTTTGAAAAGCTATTGTGCCCGTATAAAGCCCTTTCAGGGCCCTCGAATGAGCTAAAATAAAACCCCTTCAAATCCACATCTGTTCTATAGAACAGCGAGTGCACTGCTAATTTAACGCTAATGCACAAAGTTCATTCAGATTTTGTTACTTACTTAAAAATAAAAAGTGTTAAAAAATTCGCGGCGTATAATAAAAAATATTAAGCTACGAAATATTCCCGTTAGTGGTGCAGTAGCTTCACTTAATGTCTACCTATGGATCTATGGATAAGCGCTTGTTACATCTACATGGGCACTTTTTGTAGGGAGGCCGACCGGCTTTTTTACAACTTTGCCCAACGACCGTGTAGATGAAGCTAAGCCAACCCCGGTCTCCTTTAGGATCCAACCTTAGGATGCAAATTTTTATTTCTCTAAAGACAAACCTATTTCCTATCTATACAAAAAGTCACGTGATTAATTCTACACATTATTTAAGTATGCATTGGCGTTTTCTATCAACGATTATCATCTTTGCTAGGCTCCCAGGGAGGCGCTGGTGGCCTAGCGGTAAGAGCGTGCGACTTGCAATCCGGAGGTCGCGGGTTCAAACCCCAGTTCATACCAATGAGTTTTTAGGAACTTATGTACGAAATATCATTTCATATTTACTCGTCGCTTTTCGGTGAAGGAAAACATCCAAAGGAAACCGGACTAATCCCAATAAGGCCTAATTTACCCTCTGGGTTGGAAGGTCAGATACGCTAAATCTTGGGATTAGTTGTCAAGCGGACCCCAGGCTCCCATAAGCCGTGACAAAATACCGGGACAACGCGAGGAGGATGAACGACTCAGGGGCCATGGAAATTCACATGACTTTTCGTAGCATCTGTTATTCCGATATATTTTTTCTTTTCTTTTGGTGTTTGTCGATGTAAGATTGTCATTTTGGCTATGTCCCCTGGAGTTTTTAAAGGCGTTTAATATATAAGTGATCACTTGACTCTAAGCTACATGTACCTGAAGGGTTTTAAAGAGCTCGTATCGTGATACTTGGTTCTTTTGCGTCGAGTACGTCTGAAGCCCCCAGGTTTAAGGGATGAACTGTCTCTTTCCTTTTAGTCTCCGCATGGAGGAGTTCTTGAGTCTTCAAAGACTGAAATAGTAATACTTGTGTTATCTTGTGAAAACGGCTTTTACTGTTTTTATTTCCATTAAAATTAAAAGTATTTTATTTGAATGATAAAACTTACAACTTGAACTTGAAAAGCTATTGTACCCGTATAAATCCCTTTCAGGGCTGCGAGCGCCTAAAACTCGAATGAGCTAAAATAAAACCCCTTCAAATCCACATCTGTTCTATAGAACAAAAAGCATTAAAATACGAGTGATATTTTTACAAAACGAGCTGAAAGCGAGTTTTTAAGTCTTCAAAGGGTAATATAGTAAAATACTCGTGTAAAATGGGAAATACGTTTTCGATGACTTTAAATTCTTTATACATCAACATTTAGTTATTTTTATTTTATGCTAGCAATTTACATAAGCTAGTTTATACATTTTTTTATAATCTTGTTTCTTGTCTCCTCAAAAATGTGCCGCAGTTATTTTTATTTGTAAGAGGCGAAGTGACGCTTTTAGTTTTTGCCCATATTTAATTTCCAGTGTCCACTTGCCATCAGGGGGATCATATCATAATTAAATTGTATAAGTTATATCATTAAATATTAAAAAAATATTAGTATTATTAACATAAGATGGACAGAATATAACATAGGTATAAGTATAGAAGTAAGACATTGTATTTGTAATGCCCTCACAGGGTAGCATGTACTATTCTTAAGAAATTATATTTAACACCATGTATCCTGATGCATTACTGTACTGTACATGTATACAATAAATACAAATACAAATATATTATTTTTTTGCCACTAACACCTGGCACATTCGTAGAACTATTCCGCTATTTTGCGGTGGCAGTGTGGGAACATTAATTGCATGTAAAATACGCAAGTAAGTATAACGGGTTAGCACTGATTGACTAGCAGTAGCAGGTTATCTTTTCGCGGATAAGCAAAGTAATATTTTTTGTTTTATTTAATATGGATTTCCGCAAAGTAACGCCTGGTTCTATTAAGTAACTATTCAGGCGTTTAATTTCAAAGTGGTCAGTCTACTCTAAGCTACATTTACCTGAAGGGTTAAAAAGAGCTCGTATCGTGATACTTGGTCCTTTTGCGTTGAGTACGTCTGAAGCCCCCAGGTTTAAGGGATGAACTTCATGAACTGTCTTATTCCTTTTAGTCTCCGCATGGAAGAGTTCTTGAGTCTTCAAAGACTGAAATAGTAATGCATGTGTAATTTTGAAAAAACGGTTTTTTGCATTTTTATTTACATTAAAATTAAGAATTTTATATGCACTTAACTATTTACATTTATTTAAATTTTGTTCTACCGTAAAATGTGTACGGTCACGGTCTTTAATTCTTAAGCCATTTAGGGTAGGGCAAATTAGCTTGAACCTAAATAAAATAAGCCAAACTTAATGTCAGGAACCCGATTCAAATTTAATAATTTGTTATGGGAAAAGAAAACGTAACATAGCAGGCGTTCCAACCAATTATATTCGAGAAATAACAAAAAGACGCAATAATCCCATAGTTGCATTTACCTCGCAATGATCTTACCTTGCTATCCTTGTACTTCGCGAAAGTACGTACTTCAGTAATTATAGATTTTGCATATATACGAAATTAACGATAACTTTATTTTTGTTTCAGATCGCACAAGAACAGCTCTAATCAAACTTTATCCATCCTGGGTCAAGAACGCTGAACGGGTTAAGAAATGCTAAATGAAACTGTTTCTTATAATACTTACTTATTAAGTAAAACACTATGGGATATTTTTTCCTTGCCGTAAAAATCAACTGTTTTTTTTATACTATGAAGTACTGCCCTTTTTAAGAAGACAATTCAAACTTAAAAATAATGACCTGGTTTAAATGACGAGTTTTTGACATGGAATTTCTGTAATATGTATCTCAGACGAGCAACAGTAAACCGTTTAGTCGTATTTCATTGTTTTATTCCTATTTACAGTGTCTCGTTTTAATAAAGGCAAACGGTTAAAGTAACTACAGTAGTTTCATTTCAATGTTCATATTTTATTGATGGGAAAAAAATATGAACAGAATTTCTTTATGATGCTGTTCTATACAGAACGGATTCAAAATATACGTAAATATATACATTTATTCGTGTGATGAGCATGGATATTTGTTCCAGAGTCATGGGTGTTTTCTATGTATTTAAGTATTTATATATCATATTTATCGTTTTCCCAGTATCCACAAGACAAGCCTTCTTGAGGTAATTTGTGTAAGAATGTACCAATATTTATTTATTTACTTATTTATTTATTGTTTATTTATATAAATCGTAACCAAAATTACTTAGGTTAATAAGATTCTAAAGTAAATTGTACTATTATTTTACACCTTAAAGAATTACCCCGTTATTAATAAAACTTTACAAGCCTTCTACTTCACCTTGGACATTTCATAACATTAGTGTTGACGACCATATTAGCTTGAACCATAATAAATAATAATATAAATAAAATCATTTATTCAAGCTTTCGCTCATATCATTTAAAATTATTAATAGAATTAAATTAAAAAGTGTTCGAGACAAGTCTGAACATAGCTTTAAACATTGTATGTTTAACATTAGTGCTAATATTTGAAAAAAAATCCATAGGTCGCTGGTTCATATCCGGCTCGAAGGACCAACAATCGCATGTTTGAATCAAAATGCGATTAGAAGAAATAACTTTTATTGAAAGTTAAATTATTACGCTACTACATTCAGTTATAGCACAGAACGAATAGAACGCTGACCGCGCATCATAGACACAACTATTCTCAAATGTTGCAAGCAACAAATATTAGCACTAATGTTAAACATACAATGTTTAAAGCTATGTTCAGACTTGTCTCGAACAAAAAGAATTATAAGATTAAGAGACAATAAAATAGTTTTTATCATTATTATTGTCGATTCTATTATTCCCCAGATAGCTAAAAATAAAATGGCTGTAATTATGTAATAAATGTACTTACCAAAAGCATTGCCTATTCGATCCATGGGCTTAGGTATATTAAAAATAAATTTCATATTTTATTAAAACATGGTAAAGAATTACAATTAAAAACCGCCAACATGAATCATTAAATTTTGTAGAAGGACCCAAATACGGTTATAAGTTAATATGCTTATGAGTTTTTTAATATGCGGTTAATTTTTAAATACGGTTATGAGTTTTTTAATATGATTTTCGCTGATTTGTAATTTAAACTGATTTATGATGTTTTTTGGTTGAAGTTGATTGAATTTTTGACAGTTCGTTTCATGACGATAGTTGGTTGCAAAAAATTTGAAAAGACAAGATCGAGTAAAATGAAGAATTTTTTACCTAAACCGATCGTCACAAGTTGCTACAAAATCAAAACACCATTAAGTTACCAATGGAAAGGAAAAAAGTATAATTAAACAACATTTCTTTAAGCTTTCCTATTTGCACTGCAATGCAAATTAAAACCAGCTTCTATTTTTATTTATCTACTTAAAACTAACAAACCGTTTTCTTGAAACGCGCTTCTAAATTGCACCTCGTGTGCAAATACAGCTTTCCAATTAACTAACGTAAGTGACAATCTTTTAGGCTCCCTAAAATGCACTCTATGTCTCGAAAGAAAGATTTAAAGTTGATTGACAGTTGTTGCGGGCATCACAAACTAGTCACCATTGTATTTTCCCACGGCAGTCATCCATGTGTGGCGGTTTTACTATTACTCTCATCAGAAATTCAACTCTATTTCAGTTAGTTTAAAGTTGGAACTTGCTAATTATATGTAGCCAAGAGATGACCGTTTTCACTCTATTTTCTCGAAGCCTAAGAGATGCTCCGTCGTTGTAAAACGGAAAGGAACTAGAGATGTTCTGAAGTCTAAGGCACATATTACGTATTGGTTTCAAAGGTCTGGGTTGTTGTTACTAAGTGCAGGCTAGCAACAGTCTCAAAAAGGCTAATAAAGTGATATTCATTGGACTAAGGACACGATAAGTCCACCTACTTTAGAATCATAAGTGGATATTTGTTAGAGAAAACACAAAGTATTCCTTAAAACTACACTGTACTGTATTAAGAAGGGACTTGGTGAAGAAGGAAAACACACTATGGTGCAGGTACTCGTACCTCTACTTTTTAGGGTTCCGTACCCAAAGGGTAAAATGGGACCCTATTACTAAGACTCCGTTGTCCGTCCGTCCGTCTGTCACCAGGCTGTATCTCATGGACCGTGATAGTTAGACAGTTGAAATTTTCACAGATGATATATTTCTGTTGCCGCTATAACAACAAATACTAAAAAATAGAATAATAATTATGGGGGCTCCCATACAACAAACGTGATTTTTTGCCGTTTTCTTGCGTAATAGTACGGAACCCTTCGTGCGTGAGTCTGACTCGCACTTGGCCGGTTTTTTCTAGTAAGCGTAGATATTTGACACATTACCACATGCATTTATACCTACATTTACACCGGTTAATCATAGTTGTGACGTTTTCATCCAAAAGGTATTGTCGGTTATCGATAAGGTTGATTTCAAATAAATAAAAAACTATGTATATGGAAATAGCACCGCACCTTATTGATAACCGACAATAAGTAGGTACCTTTTTCAGTTGAAAATGGCACAATTATGTCAAACGTACTGGTAAATCAACTAAAACAAGGGTGGTATCGAAAACTTAACTAATGCAGAAAACCCATTTTCCAGTTTTTAAAGGAATTAATTGGAACTGGTCACTAGCATGTTATTTCACAAGAGCGGACTCATTATGCAACGTGTCTACTTCTTGAGATAACTTACTTATTTGGGAGATTTTCTTAACCCTGCTTATAATTATAGATCTGTTTACTTATTATTTTTAAACTTTGATTACTGGATGATTCTATACCAACGCTCAGACAGCAACAGTAATAACACGGGTGCCTAGTATGGTGGCTAGTAATTAATGGGTAGCCTGCCCTGGCATTTCATGGTCGGTTGCATGGGATCCTGTAAGGAAACTGTCATTTCTCATTATAAAGAAGTTGCTAAGAGCTTTGTAAGTGTAACCTGGGTTTTATAGAATTGTAGTTTAGCACTTTCTTAGTCTATAAATGTTAGGAATTGTTGCTTTGTTGGACAGATTGGCAATAACGGGAATGTTTTCAATGGAAACATTTCAAATCTAAGTACCTACTAGGGAGTGCTCCCGGTACTGGTAGTGACCCTGCCTACGAAGCTGATGGTCCCGGGTTCAAATCCTGGTAAGGGCATTTATTCGTGTGATGAGCATGGATATTTGTTCCTGAGTCATGGGTGTTTTCTATGTATTTAAGTATTTATAAATATTTATATATTATATATTCAACACAAGCCTTATTGAGCTTACTGTGGGACTTAGTCAATTTGTGTAATAATGTCCTATAATATTTATTATTATTTATTTTATTATTTATATACAAATACAGTACCAGAACGCAGTTAAGTACCGGGAGCATTCTCTAGTACCTACGGACAACGTTATGATGTTTGTAATAGTGATCTTTTGCCATATATTCACTTTAAGCTTCAGTGACTACAAGATTTTCGAATACAGGAATACACTGGGCGATTTGGGGGCACGATTCTAAATGGCAAATACTCATTAAGATGGTCATACTGAACAAAATTTGTAAACATTGGAAATAATTTTCTCCCAAAATGGAAAATTCATAGAAAAAGTACCGTTATTTCATTAGGATCGCAAATCTATTCGTCCCTCTTAAAAACCGGTAACACACTGCCAAAATCCTCCATCAATCACTCAGCAAAAACCGTCCTTTTTAGTTTAAGACCAATAAGTGATATTGAACGCTTAAGGGCCCTACACACTATTGTTCCATAATCCGTGGTTATTGAGTATGCCCCGCCGATTTGAGTGATTGGTAAACTTGCCTTTTTGCCAAAAAATCCGCCATGTTGAAAAAATCAATGACAACTCTATCATATGTGGGTTAAGACTGAAATTGCGATGGAGTGTAGTGGTTATCTATATTTTTATATTATTTTAGTTTTTATACTAATAGTAACTCTATGAGTATAAGTTAAGACTGATATTACGACAACCGGAATAATTTAATATAATTATACGTACGTTTAAAAAAAAAAGGAATAGCAGCACTATGACTATGGTTTAAGTTTGATATTGCGGTGGCAAGCTGGTTAGAGTTTTGTTTTATTTTAGATGGTTTGTCAGCATTTAACGATTGAGTGTGTAAAGTGGGATTAGTTTTCTTTGATGGCTGTAGTTTATAGCTTATAGTTTTGAATATAGAACTAAAACTTCTTTCCATTCCCAATTCAATTGTACAATGTGGAAAAAAACAATTTAAAAAAAAAATTACGGATAGTGCCTTAAAGGTCCCCAGCAAGCTCGGTTCTCCATACAAACGTAGTTACGCTCTCATTTTGAAACGACTATCTAGATTTCTCTGAAACTTGGCACTTACAATAGGATAAGGTATATCTAGTTCTATAATTCGTTTATGTAGCTTCAGATACAATAGTTAAAAAATACAGCGAATTTAAGTTTTTCATACAAAACTTGCTTTGCTCTGTATCGTTTGTTTTATAAACTGGAGTTATATAAACTAATAACTGGACTAGATATACCTAATGTCATTATATGTGCCAAGTTTAATTACAATTCAACACGTAATGTTAAAAGAAAACGAAACTCCGTTTGTAATTGTATGGGAAGATGAAATTTGTCCGAGCTTTCCGGGGATTCTTAATACCTCAAGTCAGCTCATTTTATACTTAAAGATCTTTCAATGATTTTTTATTTTTGATTTTTTAAAGATTATTTTATATATTTTATAGTTTTATATCAAATTAAAAAAAAAACTTAAAGGAAACATTCTTTAATTTTCAAGGAAAACAAAACTGTTTTTTTTTTCGCTTATTTCGCCCGGGAATCGAACCGACTAAAAATTCAAAAAAATTAACACACTATATTCCGCCAGTCGATACAGTTAACGTAAATGTTAAAATTTCTCCAAGAAACATTAGGTCATAGGTACTTGTTTGTGGTACGAAATATCCCTAAAATCGAATATTTAGTACAATCAAAGAATTTAATTTCCGTACCATTTAGTACCTTATCACAGTAACAATTCATATGAAAGTCGCTAGAAACCCTATACTATTGTCACTGTGAGAAGGTACGAAATGGTACTGAAATTAGATTCCTTGACCGTACTTACTGGGACTACTTACACAGATTGACTAAGTCCCACTAAGTAACCCCAGTAAATAAAGTAACTTAGTGGGACTTAGTCAATCTGTGTAAGAATGTCCTACTTATAATAATATTTATTTATTTATTTTTATTTACATTTTAGACAAGCAAATTGTAAAAAAAAAACTTTGTATGCCGTTTTGTTTCTTGAAACAAAGAATGTTTCCTTTAAGTAAAATGAGCTAGCTTAAAGTTTTATCGCAAAATGTAGAGATCATGGCAGTTATTTATTGATTAAATAAAATAAGGAAGTATACCGGGTTGGGTACCATTAATTGACTAGCACGTTATTATATAGCGGATTAGCAATGCAATATTATTGTTTGAATTCATATGTAATAATAATGATAATAATGATTCAGCCTATATACGTCCCACTGCTGGGCATAGGCCTCCTCTCATGTGCGACAGGGCTCGGGCTATAGTCCCCACGCTAGCCCAATGCGGATTGGGGACTAATTTTAATTCATATGTAATTCCGCAAAAAATAAATATTTTGAATAAAGCCAGTGTTAGTTTTCTAATTGTTCCTGCGTAACAGGCACGTATAAGTTATTACTACAGTAAACACCTCTATAATGGAACAGGCACCAGTAATGGAATGGTAGAGACAAATCCTGTTAAACAAGTATAATACCATCAGTTTTTAATCGCTGGCAACATTTTACCATAAACAAGAGCCAAAGAGCTGCTTAAGTTTAATTTTTCATCGATATTTGTTATTTTGAAAATGAATGGCGCCATACATCCCATGACTGGAGCAAAAAACCACAGTTTTAATTGGTTAATAATATTGAAACCAATTGCAGTAGCTTTCATTAAATACATAGAAAACATAAAGGACGAATTGGACATTCAACTTTTAAAGCATAAAGCGGTAGACATTTTACAGGTATCGGTGAAATATCAAAAAAACTCGAAATTTTCTCTAAAATGTTCCATGATTGGTGCCGTTAACATAAATAAAATTTAAAGAATACTGGCAAATTAAATTTATTTAGTACCTATTACTATAAACGGCCCGATTAGAAGAATGAGATACGATAACGATAAGTTCTGGTTTAGATAAGTTCTCATTTAGATATCGTTTATATGTCGTATAATTGACAGAAGCAGCTCGATTCGGGCAACCAATGTCACTTTGACGTTAGAAATATCGTAGATAGATCTTATTGGGATCACAGCGGAATCGAAATAAACATCAATTTTGACATGTCGTTTAAGTATCTATCTTTTAAAGATCTTAAACGTGTCTTAATCATTCTTCGAATCGGGCCGAAAGTAAACTATCTACCGTGTGATATAAACGCGTGAGCGGAGCGAGGCTATTTAATAAGTCAAAGCTAGCAATGTCTGGTTCTTTTTCCAATGAATATTTTCCATTTATTCAACCAAGTTACATTGTATCACAAAGTTATTTTATAATGCCTAGGTACAGCTAAATCGCCTGACAATTAGCATTGATAAACAATGTTTAAGCTATCAGCTAACATCCATAACTACTTATCACGCAAGCAAACCAGTACATTATCTTCATATCACACATACTTTACTTGCCATTTACTTGCTTTAACTGATCACTGTTATTTAATTTTGCATCTAGACATGGGATGATGGACTTTAATTGTGTAAACATAGGGGTGTGGTTGAAGGTATTGGTAACGTGGTTAAATTATTTACGTTATCGGGAGTTGCAAGTTGAAGCGTAATTTGCATTAAGCGCAGTAAGTATAGTCTGTTTAGTAGTAAGAGAATAGGCAGTAGCCTGACTTCATATATCTAAAGCAAGTTTTAGTAAACATTCAAACCCATCATATATTTCTGTTCGCAGTAAAAGGAATGGAACACTGACGACTTTCTAATCAAATAGCTTAATTAGTTTATTTGTTTAATTCATGCCATTGGATTTCCAAAGATAAAAAAATACTAGCAGTAGTAGTAGTGGTGTCGACATAGGCTACTAGTATTTTTTACGGGAAATGAGCTTTCCCGAACAGACGATTTCTACGGAATTAGTATTTTAAATCGGTTATATTAGCGTAGTAATTTTAAATTATTAAAAATCTATAATATCTCTAAGCTCATTGAGTGGGGTTGGCAAATGTCGAAGATTTCCCCTGTCTATGTTTTTTCTGTTTGTTCTATAAAATTTTGCTTAAAAGTCTATACAATTCCAAAAAAACACAAGAATTGACACAATACTAGGGATTAACAGGAAAACCTATGCTTTCGCCATCTGTAAAATACTTCGACCAGCCAACCCCATTATCACTTAATGCCAAAGATAGATTTAAGGACGAAGACAATGTGAAGATACTGCTAAGATTATGATTCCTTAACTGCGACAACTCCGCGGACATAGATTTATAATCAGAAAAATGTCTACATATTTTACCTTCGATAACAAGAGTCGTAGATTCAATCCCGGTGAAGTTACTGTATACTTAAAACACTTCTAGCTGCCCATATATGAACCTTATCTAATTACAATAAGGTTTATATATGGTCAGTCAACAGTGTTTGTACATAATATGACAAATATACGTGATGGCTCTTAGCGGGTGGCTTGTAGGAAAGATATATTGATAGTAGAAATAACTGTAAATTCTACGAATAAGTTGTGCTTCATATTTGACAAAAGATGTACGGCGCTATAAGTTTTGTGGTAACTGCATTGTCAAACGTTAGTATTTGACAATGTTTAGGGTGGTTACACACTAGCGTTTATTCTGCGGCGTTACCCGCTTACACGCGCGCTGTATTTCGTTACATTAATTCTACATATACGGGCCTACACGCGTTTCATAAAACGAGTTTAGGCGCGTATTAAACGCAAGTCTGTAACCGCCCTTACGCAGCGGCTTACGTGAGCGAATAACTCGCGAACGCGAAGCGGCGCGGCGCAGCGCATGCCTGCGTGAATTTAATCCTTTGCTACCTATGGAAGTGACGTGGGCGATCTCGTTGTGAACGCGAATGTCGTTTGGCCGTCGCACCGCGCCGCGCCGCGTCGCATTCGCGAGTTATTCGCTCACGTAAGCCGCTGCATTAAAATACATTAATATTTACGAAATCTGGACTCAATCGCGTATAAGATTATATGATGGCGTAGTAGAAACTTTAGAAAAATATCCCGTTAAAGTATTGAGTACACTTGAAGGCACTGCACACATGCACCATTTATTTGAACTAGCTACTGATGATGATGATTGATAACATTGATCATATGGATAACTAGGTTTAGCTGTTTAAGCGTGAAGAGATAATACACGGATAAACAGAGTTACTTTCGCAATTATAATATTTTAAATATTTAAGTATTTATATAGATAGAGATATATCTATATTATAATATATGTATATCGTCGTGTAGTCAGGGCTCGGAACCGGTTTATTTTTAAATCCCGAAATAGTCCAATATTTTTGATTATTTTATACTCTTTACGTAGGACTGGATCATGTATTTAGGTAACAACTGCGCATTATTAGATAGTCCCATTAAAAATGAAATAATAAACCAAAGAACGAAAAAGAACGTAATAATACCGGTATTTTCTGTATGAAGAAAAAACCGGTTCCGAGCCTTGCGTGTACCCATAACACAAGTCTTATTGAGCTTACTGTTTGACTAGGTCGATCTGTGTGTGTTTTATAATATCCATTTGGTATATAATTTTATAGATATATGTGTAATTTAGTTGTACTACTAGACCTTAAACATCTGTGTGTCTGTAACTTCATATAAAACGTACATACCAATGAAGTTTATAGTCGAAATTAAGAACCAAGTTTATACATCCTCCGTTCTGCGTACAGCTTTTATAGGGTCCGTAATTTGTTTACGGCATTTATGATCGGTGTTATTATTAATAAATAATGGTTTATGCGTCCTGCCCTATGATACCACCTGCAGTAACACTGCTATACTCTAAACCGTATATCTTATGCCTTGCAATAAGTTTTACCTAAATAAATAACGCATTTTTTTAATACCACGACGGTGGCAAACAAGCATACGGCTTGCCTGATGGTAAGCAGTCACCGTATCCTATGGACGCTTGCAACTCCAGAGGTGTTAAGTGCGCGTTGCCGATCTTTAAAAATCTGTACTCCTTTTTTGAAGAACCTCAGAATGTATGGTGGTACATAGATTGGTGGATCATTCTCGAAAATTGGATCGAAACATCGTTTAAAAGTATTTTCATCACACTTGCTCTAAAAAGATCTTACTTGCAGGTGTACTGAAGGACAAAGGCCTGTTTTGTTAGTTATGGATTGTGAAAAAAAAGCTATAACTCCCTTTAGCTTTTTTTTATTATTTTCCCTTATTCATACAAACCAAGTAACATAAATTAGTTTTACTTTTAAAATACTGACGTTTATAATTTAATATTTTTGTTTGTGTTTAAAATTATTTAATTTCATTAATTTAACAGCCGTTTAAAATATTTTCACATAATTTTCAATCGTGGCTGAATGCCGAATAGGCCTGTGCCTTCGATGCCTAACCTGTCAAGAAATTGCAAAATGGCGGACGAATGTTTGATATGTCGCCGTATTTATGAATTATTTCGCTTAAAATTTAGTTTTTTCTTCGCAACTGCGATGAAAAACATTGTGTGTAACTCCGGGGGTAAAAATATTGCAAACTCGGGTCTTTAATTTCCCACAGCCTGCGGCTGTCGGCAATTACCACCCTCGTATCCATAATTTGACTTACCCCCCTCGTTGCACAATGCACTATTTTATATGTTCGAATCTCACGGGAGTTTCATAGTTAAAATAACTAGATTATTTAATACAACTGCATTAGATTACTAAATAAGAAGTCTCAACATTTTCAAAAAAGGGTATTGACAATAGCCACACATGACGAAATCCAAAGACTGACAAAAACAAGTCAAGTGTGTCGCCCGCCTACGCATTCTCACAATTTGCACTTGCTCTAAACAGATCTTACTTGCAGGTGTACTGAAGGACAAAGGCCTGTTTTGTTAGTTGTGGATTATGAAAAAAAAAAGCTATAACTCCCTAGGGAGTTATAGGTTTAGCTTTTTTTTTTTATTGTCACTTATTCATACAAACCAAGTAACATTAATTAGTTTTACTTATAAAATACTGACGTTTATAATTTTTTTTTTTATTTGTGTTTAAAATTATTTAATTTGATTAATTTAACAGCCGTTTAAAATATGTTTACATAATTTTCAATCGTGGCTGAATGCTGAATAGGTCTATGCCTTCGATGCCTAACCTGTGTTAGAAATTACAAAATGGCGGACGAATGTCACCGGATTTATCGCAACTGCGATGAAAAACATTGTGTGTAACTCCGGGGGTAAGAATATTGCAAACTCGAGTCTTTAATTTCCCCCAGCCTGCGGCTGTCGGCAATTACCACCCTCGTATCCATAATTTGACTTACCCCCCTCGTTGCACAATGCACTATTTTATATGTTCGAATCTCACGGGAGTTTCATAGTTAAAATAACTAGATTATTTAATACAACTGCATTAGATTACTAAATAAGAAGTCTCAACATTTTCAAAAAAGGGTATTGACAATAGCCACACATGACGAAATCCAAAGACTGACAAAAACAAGTCAAGTGTGTCGCCCGCCTACGCATTCTCACAATTTGACAGTCGAAAAACAAAACCCACTTGCACTAACCACAGAGTCCGGAACTAACCAGAGTGACAGCATCCTAAAATGACTGTGAGAACTCAATAAGCACGGTAATTGTCCCTTCGTCTGTCATTTTAGGGTTGTTCATATTTAGCGCACAGTGGAACTATTTTTTTTATATATCTCATTAAGCTCGTGTTTGTCTGTAAAATCGGTTTACGGAAGATATTTTTGCGTGATAACGTCATAAGAAAACATTGATGAAAAATTGCATACTGAATATTTATGAATTGAATTATTTGTATAATACAAAGAAGGAGTTACCATGGAGATCTGTCCATAACGTGACATGGAGATCTGTTCACAACGTGACACGGTTCCGTGAATGCAACAGGTGTCCATCGATTTATAAGACGTTATCACGTCAAAACCTAGGAGTATAAGAGTTTATTTTCCGTCGCAATGGGTGTAAACATTGCTTAATAGAATAATCATCAACTTGAAACGTAGAAAAAATGTGTATAATATATAAATTGGTTTGTACGGGACAGCTCATAGAATGCCGCTACTACTGGACACTAGCTGATTGATGAGCCCTGTAAGCGTAGGTAATGTAAACGAGAGCTTATGCCCCATACTAATGATCTGTAATGACAAACACAAACCACCCAACTACAGGTTCCTATTTAGCCGTAAGGCTATTATCAGTACAACTGCTCTGTCGTCGTAATGAGTAATAAGTTCTTCTAGTTTTTAAGTTATAGATAAGTAATTAGATACATATTACATATTATATATTGTTACAAACAACCACTGTTTATTATGGAGGAGCGGGACTTCCAGACACAGGTATTTCTTACCTACTAGGAAGACTCAACCTTGTTTGTCATATGTGTACCCAACATTTATGAAATAAATCATTTTCATTTTCATTTTTACAAAAGAAATCTCGTCTATAATTCAGATTTGTATATGTGCAATGTATGGATGATATTGTATAGTATTGTTTAGTATCTTGTCATAGGTACAGTCATGACCTTAAAATGTTGAGCCAATTTGGTTGTCAATACTAACGGTATGAAATGTCCAATGTAAAGTAAACCCTATACTCTGTATCTTTAGGTATTTAAAGCCATTTATACAGAGTATAAATGGCTGAACAATTAAAATCCGTGACTGTATATATATTATAAAGAAAGTAGGTAATTCTTTTACAATTCTAGATTATTTCTTATTTTCGTGGAGTGCTCCTTATAATATTACAATGGACTCTTAGCATGGCAATATAAGGCCGCGAAAAGTCTGTTCATACATTTGGTCGCAAAATATGAATTGCCTTGATTTGCCGATTGCCTGCGCGCTGCTTGCGTCCAGTCATACTAAATGTTACTCTGTTCAGCTTTCACCTTCTGTGCTGTAACTTAATAAAAACCTATAGAGTCAAGCATACCCCTGGGCGGGTAAAGTGAGACCAACGCCATAGTGTCTGATTACCTACGTATCCATTATTTGGACACAACTACAGAAACCTCCCACAAATCTAAAAATAGACTTTATGTTGAAAGGCGTAGAGGTAATATTTATGTAACATAGTGTCCGATTACACTAGGTTATCCATTCTTCGATAGTTTTCCGCTAAGCCGTATCACAAGATTACTGCCATTAAAAATAAACTTTAATAGCTTTGAATACAGTTGCAATTAAAACAATGGGAAAGGTAAGATACGAGGTAGTGAATGTCATAATATGTCAGCGACCGTTTTTTGTTTTCGTCCCTCATTTCACAGCGATGAATCATTGGCGGGAAATGGAACGCGGCTCTATTTCAAATTTAAACTCGGAATAGCATTTTGAATTACGAATGCGTGTTGGAGAGTAGATTTCACAGGAAAACTTGTGTTATTAACCAAGCTACAAAAATTCGATATATGTATCCCCAATTTGTCCAATCGATTGGTACATATCTGATTCGAAATCATAATGACTACTACTGATGATGAAAGGTGACCCGAACATAGTGCAAAAAATATTTACAGATTACCTTAATGTTTAGGCAATATACACGACCTGTATACATATTTTTGGCACGATGTCCGTGCTGATATTTAATACCTTGATTGTACCTGTAGTAGATTTGACAATCAAACTATCGTTTTAGTATCTGCCTGTGTACTTATGTACAATATGTACCTTCTCTATGCGTAGGTACTTACAGCCTGAGCAGTAATATATTATGATCTTGATCACGCGCCATATTGCGGAATTTCATTGGAACTAAATTTTTCATACTAAACTGAACTGTCACCCTATACATGAGAATAACAGCGCCCTCTTGACACGATCATATATCATCATGATCATATATTTCTGGTCGGGCTTTACTTACCTTCTCTACCTTCTTATGTACTCACCTATTACTTATAAATACTGTAATTTTGAAAACATACTCGTACGTTAGTAAGGTGAAATTGGTGAAAAAGAGGTATAATAATGCTCAGTTACTTAATTGAAAGATTGTCGATTTTCCTTTCTTCATTGAAAGATGATAATTGTTATCTTAAAAATAGTGCCTGCGCCCATTCTTTGGATTAGGGTGCCAATGTAAAAAAAATCTTATCTTTAAAAAAACTAAGTACTTATAGTATTCGTTTGTCTGTGGTTTACAGTAAAGCTAATTCATCGCGGAAAGGGTAAAGGGGACCAAAGGCTACCCGAATCAGCCGGTGTGATTGAAAAGCGTAAGTTGAAACGAGGTGTCAGGTTGCAATGCAGTATATGCAAAAAAATGAAACCACATAATTTCAATGAGTTTTTGGTTAAAATTTAATGTAAACTTCGTGAAGAAAATAACCTTTTTGACATTTTCTACAGTAATACAGTCGGCAGCATGACTGCAGCAGTAGTAGTAGTAAAACACTTTATTGTACAAAAAGAAAACAAGACAGGAATAAAAAAAACACTTTTCATTAGTACAAATGCGAACTTATCCGTTTAAGGGATCTCTACCAGTTAACTTTATTGTACAGTAATGCAGTGTGACATTATTCCCGAGAGATTAACCTTAGAGCGTTAGCGATTCGCACGTTGGCTATGGAGCTAGTTCAGCCGGCGTAGCCAAGGTGACAATCGCTATCGCTACGATAAGGAAACGCTTTGTGTCTCTCTATCACTCTTCCGTATCAGTGCGACAGTGACCGTTGCGTTTCGATCGCTACGGAGCGTAAGCAATTTGCATGTTGGCTACGCAGCCAGGCCAGTAGCGTAGCAAGTTCGTCGCGGAAAGGTTAAGGGGACCAAAGCCTACTCAAATCAGACGGTGTGATTGAAAAGCGTAAGTCGAAACGAGGTGTCAATTAGCAATGTAGTATATGCAAAACAAGTTAACGTAAAAATATTTTTGATGGACACTTTTATTGCCTGTCCTTTAGTACTTCTTGAGATCATCCAAATGAGCCCAAATTCAATGTGTTGATGTTTTTGGATCCAAGAGTTCCTTTGGCTATCTTCTTATTGCATCATCACCCAGCCTAGCCAAGGTGACGAAGGTTTTGTATAACGAAACGCTTTGTGTCCTCTACCACTCTTCCGTATTAGGGCGACAGTGACAGTTGCGTTTCGATCGCTACTGAGCGCAAGCGATTTGCATGTTGGCTACACGGCCTGATCAGCTCATATTATTGCATTGTTATACGGAAGTATGCCAAATTGTATGTATGCATCGGGAAGTGGTTTAAATTTAAGAGGGAAGAATAGCTTTGCAATCCTAACGAAATAACGGTACTTTTTCTATGAAATTCCATTTCGATAGAAAACGGTTTTCATTAACTAAATCTTAACAAATTATTTTGATTTCAATCGCTACAGCATAATAATTTATATTCCGGGTTTATAGGTTTCGTATTAAAAAAAAAAATTGTGATGCAAATTTAAAAAAAGGAAAATCTTCAAAACTAGTTTTTTAATGTGTCAATAACATACAAAAAAAAACTGGTATAGTGCGAGTTCGAGTTACTCGCGCACCGACGGTTCCGTACAAACTTTGAATTATCTTGTGTAACTACCAAGGCGAAAGACTTTTGATCAGAAGTACCTATACTAAGTATAATTGTGTACAACGCCATCTATCGGTCTAATTTGCGCCATCTAATGCATGTATGTTGGTTTTTCGAGGATAATTCTCTATCATGTGAACCGATTCCAAAAATTGTTCTTTTATTAATGTTATACATGTAAAGTTGGTTAAATTGCAAACTGAATCCGGAAATGTTTTTTTTTTATTATAAAAAGTTATCAAGATAGAGGTCTGATTATATTTTTCTTGCTCGCTTGCCCAGATGCGACTAAAAAAACTTGTACAATTTGTCAAAAGGTAAGCACTTCAATTTTGGAACGCCTATAACCTATCTTGAGTTATCAATCATTGGAGTATCCCATTAAAAACATACGTAAAATACTTCATAAATATTTTCTATAATTGGGCTAATCTACGTCAAGCCTTTATTTATCGTAAGTGCTAATGTATTTCTAGAAAAAAAAGCTTTTTATCCATTTGACATTTCAGTTTACATTATTAACAAAAAAACACTCAATGAGATCGTGACTGAATGAATTTATGTATGATACTCGTATGAATGATTTCGGGATGACTAAGGTTTTGTCAAATAAATATACATTTAAAAAACTTTTCCGACTCTTGTGAAATTAACATTATTTATGTGACAGAACAGTGTAAAAACTGACATATCACGTATCTGTCAATTTTATTTGATTTATAAAGCCATTTTACTTATGAGTCGCTCGCGAAAGTAACCTTAAGAGGGAAGGGGATGACCGCTTTTTCATGCAAACGTATTCCAAATTTTTCTCTCTCTAAATATTGACATTATGGAAAATATGACCACATAACCACCACCATGATCATGACCATGTAATTTGACCACAGCTAAACCCCTTCTTTTGTCGTTTTTCGTTTTTTTTTATTATAAGAAATAGGAGCAAAAAAAAAATTCCATTCAATTTTTTTACCTAACCTAATTTTATAATAATTAAATATTAGAATAAAATCAAACGAAAGGGCATAGCTGTGGTTTATATACATCAAATTATATCCAAAAAAATCAATGATATTTATATCCAGAGACGAAAATAAGGACCAGCCTTGTATGGAAAGACGATTCGCGCGGACGTCCATTTTCGTCTTAATGCGATGAAAGTTTAAAGGCGATACAACGTATTTGTATAGTATTATTAGTAATGTCGTAAGGTACCGTATTAAGGTTCCTTTTCCCTAAGAAAGCCACAAAATATAAGCCGTTATTCTTAGAACGAGGAGCGAGGATGAAGTAAGAAACAGGCGTCTCTTTGCTATAATAAAAAGGTGTGATACATATAAATAAATAAATATTATAGGACATCATTACACAAATTGACTAAGTCCCACAGTAAGCTCAATAAGGCTTGTATTATGGGTATTTAGACAACGATTTAAATGATATATAAATACTTAAATACTTACATAGAAAACACGCATGACTCAGGAACAAGTATTCGTGCTCATCACACCAATAAATGCCCTTACCATGATTTGAACCCGGGACTATCAGCTTCATAGGCAGGGTCACTACCCACTGGGCCAGACCGGTCGTCAACATATTGAAAAGAATAAACTGAATAAACGACAGTTTATGCTATATACTTATACCATGTTAGATACATTAAGATTTCCCCAGACATGTCAGGATTTTTGGTCTTTTGTCAGGATTGCAGTACACTTGGCTATTGTCAGTGTTTTTTGAGAAACTTCAACTATAATAAATTAAAGAATAATAATTTGGGGACATCTTACACACATCGACTTACGGCCAAATTCAAAGAACGGTTAAGACACGTTTAAGATCTTGGAAAGATCTTTAAAAGATCGATAACTAAACGACATGTCCAAATTGACGTTTATTTCGATTCCACTGTGATCCCAATAAGACCTATTTACGATATTTCTAACGTCAAAACGATATTGGTTGCCCGAATCGAGCTACTTCTGTCAATTATAAGACATACAAACGATATCTAAATGAGAACTTATCTAAACCAGAACTTATCGTTATCGTATCTCATTCTTCGAATCGGGCCGCTAGCTTACTAAGCAACGATATACATACTTTATAGATAAATATATATACATAAAAATACCCATAACTCAGGATCTCAAGAACAAATAATCTGTTCATCACGCAAATAAATGCCCTTACCGGGATTCGAGCCCGGGACCTGAACCAGTCTAGTCGTCTACGAACTAAACTATTGGGAGCTGGCTAAAAGTTTAGGAGTTGGACAGAGGAAAGAGGATGTTATGATATTATGATAGATCTAATATTTGATGTATTTTAAATTTCGAATCGGGCCGTATTGCGATCTTTATAATATTTCAGTATAAACTTAACTGTATTATTCTCATTGGTAACAATAGCTGTAAGGCAGATTTATGTATACAATGCCTTATTATGGTGTAATGGTGAAAATTTAATGGTGTAACACGTTGGGTAAGTACATTTTTTTTTGTGTAATATATTTCAATTTATATTAGTAATGTCGAATAACCATTATAGAATAGAATACAATATTTATTTCTTCTTAAAAGTTACATGTTATTTGTCCTAAAAATAGCACGAATTCATAAAAAGATCGTAAAGTGTATACAAAAAATAATAGTAATAATAGCAAGCAACAAAAAATAAAAATAGTCACAAAGCCAAGAATTTTAAAATCAATAATATCAAACAAAAAAAATAGAAATAAAATTAAAATGTCGTAAAACTACATTACACATTTCACGAGCTCTAGTCGAGTAAACAATAACTAAAAAACTGCCCGTGACATTAAAAAGTAGTGCCATTAAATCATCTCAAACCGGGCATCATTGAAATATTTATGATAAAAACGCATCTTGATATATAATGATGAGCTGCTGATATGATATATAATGATATGGCGACGGCAGAAATGACTGCAAATGGGCCCATTCTTGATTCAGCTCGGTAAATCTTCTGGTTCTTTAAGTGCGGACACACGGGGAGATGCTGCGCCGTGCAACGTTGCGTTGCGATGCCACATCGCCCCAACGCTGCGATGTCTGAAAGTGCCGTATGCTGCATCATGCATAACGATGCCTATGATATCACAATTGTGATCCACAGTTTTAATACGTTTGACTGTCTTTTCAACTGGAATACAACTTAGCATCTAGACTATTTATAATTTAATAATACATATCGAACTAAGTGTAGTAGAAATAAGCATTGTAAATGATTCCTATACATACGTAAAATTTTTCATAAATATTGCCTATAATTGGGGTCCACGTCAAGCCTAATGCGAATCACAATTCCCTTTATCCGCTGCTATGATATACATATAATGATATGGCGACGACAAAAATGGGCCCATTCTTGATTGAGCTCGATAAATCTTCGGGTACTTTAAGTGTAGAGAGGAGGAGTTACACACGTGAGACGCTGCGCCGTGCGATGCCACAACGCCCAACGCTGCGATGTCTGATAGTGACGTATGCTACTTCATGCATGATATTGTGGAGCCCATAATAATGCTTATAATCTTTCCAAAATTCCTAATTAGGACGCTAACTAATAAATTTCGTCAGAAACCTTCCTAGCTTCCTAACTAGGTACTTTCAGGATTCTGTACTAAGTGTAAAAAGCACCTTAAGTACTTAATTCACGCGCCTTAAATAGTTTAGACCTGCATCCGTAAAGAACACCATGAAGGTTGATATTTGGCTGTAGGTGCGCGTTTTTGGTAAATCGTAACGCTTTTTTAGATTCCAATACGGTTTAAAAAATATATATGAATAGCAATCTTGAGGCTTTTCGGTTGATAGAAAAAAATCACGACATAAGTCGAATATAAAACGCACCAGCTTTAAACATTTGAAACCTGTTTTGTACAAAAGCTGTTTTTTTTTTCATAAATGCGCAATTTTATTTTTGATCTAATTCATCGATTACTTTTTTCTCCACGCTCACGCTCAGTGAGAGTTATAAGAAGAACCCGAACTTTACGGCGCTTTAAGCTGGGTCCACACTTGTGTCATTTCGCCGATCACGATCATGCGCATCGTATTCAGCTCGCATATCGTAAGTATGGGAACTCACATTGGGCACGCCGTATCACTAGCATTGCAACGTCGCGGTGCGCGACGTACCACCGCTCAGTATATTTCAACTTTCAACCCGCAAAAACTGTGTAAATGCGAGAGTGTTTTGTTTCGGTGAAGTGATGGCGGCCACACGCTATCTTAAGATCGGCCGTTAAATGATAAAGGAAAGGAAGTCGTAATGGTACAAAGAAACCTGTAGAATTTGGACTGTTCAGGCCCGTATCTGATGCAGTAGTTGTAATGTGGGTTTTATTTTAAATGGCACAAGGATGTTTTTACCGTACGGGTTTATAAATGTTATGATATTGTATGATAAGTAATGGATTGGATTGTTAAGGTACAACATTGCCATGTTAGACGCTAACTGTTGTAGTTGTAGATTCTTATTAACGTACAATTGATATGATTATTTAAACCAAAATCTAAATAAATATGTCTGGTCCTAATTTTCGTTGCTAGAAATTCTAATGCAAAAAAAAAATAGATTGTGTAGAAACTTTATTATCTAACAATTTTTTGCAACAAAAACTAGTACCAGACTAAGATATATATGTTAATTATACTTCGTATCCAAATCCAAGACAACAAATATAATTTACTAGCAGCAGTACACGTTATCGTGCAGTCCAAGTCACACATTTTAGAGATTATAGTATTTAAAAAACAAGTTCGCGCTGTCCCTCTCACTCGCTACGCTGCGTTCCTGCTTCGACATCGCTTCTCCAGTACTCATTACATGTTTTTGTGTACCTAATTGTGTTTCGATTAATGTTTATTGTGCGCTGAACAAGAAGTATAGAATCAAAACATTATTTGAACTGCCGACCGCCGTACCCTCGAACGAAAAATTGATGTTTATTCAGCTCGGCAAGTCTAGTCTCGTTTGCCATACTTACATGGCAGTTATACTTTCAATTTGAAATTGTAGGTATATTCGTTTAGCGTAATAAACTTATTACCTAAGAAATCAAGTAAGTAATTTTTACGTTCATACGAAATCACTTACTACAACTACCTACCTTCTTTTTTGAATAAATAAATTACGGAAAAAAATAGTATGGGGCTACAAATAGATTACAATTTGAACTTTAAATAATTGTAATACGTACTATTATAGTATTATTTACTAATATAATATTATTTAGATTTCATTTTATGATAGCATAAAATGCAATGTTCACTCACAATTTCTTTTTTTACGAGATGCTTTCGCGTACAGATTTAAATATACAAACCATATCTGAATAAAGTTAATATATACTAGGTAATCGTTTCACGAAAGCGGCTTTTACCATGTCCGATCTACCCTACCATACAATAAAACAGATAACAATGGTAATCCTTGCCGATTGGTAATTAATCGACGTATACAAACGGGACGTGCTATGCGTGCTCCGATACCGTGCGCCCCATGCCCCATATGAGGGCCATAGTGAATCTATCGTATGGATCATGACGGATTAGGTAGTAGGCTTTAATCGGACATCGCGGTATCGTCGAGTCTTGGGTCCAATCGATGTGGTCGACTCCTAAATTTGATTATCAGTTAGTTACCCGCTTTGTTATTATTAGACAGCTTTGATTAATATAATGTAATATAATTTTAAAATGAAATATATTATGGAAAGATATACTTGATTTGTGTAATATTGTGGACTCCGTCTAATAATAATTCTCCTTTCCGTGAGTACTTAGAAGCTTAGGTTTACTGTGCAACGAGATATTCATCAAACAGAAAATCGGTATTAACTGTGTTGATTAAAGTTTTAATGTAATTTTATAATGCACATTAATTAATAGTTCAAAATTAAAACACATATTAAATAAATATTTTCTTATAAATGAGATGTCGACATGGTACTATATTTGCCCCACTTTAATAGTGAAGAGGCTATCATTACTCCACAATCATTGTGTCGAGGGCTCCGCTTTCACAGCGTCGAGGTTATATTTGCCCCACTTTAATAGTGAAGAGGCTATCATTACTCCACAACCATTGTGTCGAGGGCTCCGCTTTCACAGCGTCGAAGCTATATTTGCCCCACTTTAATAGTGAAGAGGCTATCATTACTCCACATCCATTGTGTCGAGGGCTCCGCTTTCACAGCGTCGAAGCTATATTTGCCCCACTTTAATAGTGATGAGGCTATCATTACTCCACAATCATTGTGTCGAGGGCTCCGCTTTAACAGCGTTGAAGCTATATTTGCCCCACTTTAATAGTGATGAGGCTGTGGCGACAGATATTTTAATTGTTAATATATTAATAAATAATATTAATGTTATTATATTCAAACGCCATTACGGTTTCGCGCGACGCGAGCGCGGTGAACAAGAACTTGCCTTATCGCTCGGTTCGCTTCGCCGTAGATCGGCGACCCAAGCGTGCATTCGTGCGCGCTCGGAAATCCTAGTTAGTCGGCAGATATCCACTCTCGAGGCTGGACGCATGCGCTCGCGCCGCCCGAGTAACGGTTAATGCTTACGCACCGACTCGCTTACATTTGGGATAAAATTCGGTTTGCGCTGCGCGCCGAATAGCGCTTATAGTTTTAGTTTCTTTTTATGTACGCTATCCTTATGTGCTTTTTCTATCTCCTGTGCTTACTTTAAGTTTCTCTTCAACTATACTGTGCTGTGCTTTGTACTCTTATTTCTTCTCTTTGTGCTTGTGACTCTTGTGTGCCGTTATTGACAATATATATAATTAGTGTGGAAACTAGCTGGTTTTACTTCTCTCATTAGGCTAGTTCACCACATAAATTGGTGACCCCGACGTGCAGATTATCCGGATGATTTTATTCGCCATTTGTGGATGAGTCGATTACCTACAGTGTTGCAAAGCATAATCGCTTACCAGGATAATTTGCCATTGGACACCGTGGCACAGATGGCGGACAAGGTGCATGAAGTTACACCGCCCGGACCTGGTTATCAGGTGGCTGCGGCGTCGTCATCAAGCGTTCCTGGTTCCATGATAGACCAGTTGCACCAGAAAATTGACGCATTAGCGTCAAGGCTTGACGCGATGTCCACCTCCCGGGGCCGTCAGGGTCAGCCCCGGTCGAGGTCCCGCGGCAAGCCACGTAATCGTTCCAGGAGCCGGCCGCGAGCTGGCAAGCCCAGCAGCGACGGCCAGCGCCTGTGCTGGTACCACTACAAGTATGCGGAAAAGGCAGATAAGTGCATTCCCCCTTGTGCGTATTCAAAAAACTAGTAGATCGGTCGCTCGTAGCGGCCAGTGAAAGTGTTCCAGTGTCAAAGCGTTTATTTGTTACTGACGCTAAAAAAAAAAATCAGTTTTTGGTGGACACCGGGTCCGATCTATGTGTTTATCCGGTTAGCTTTTTGCGTGCGCAACGACGTCATATTAAGACTGATTATGAACTTTACGCTGCAAATAATACTACCATTAGTACTTATGGCTGGCTTACCTTGTCGCTTGATTTTAATTTACGCCGTATGTTTTGTTGGCGCTTTGTAATCGCTGATGTGAGCAAACCTATTATCGGAGTGGATTTTCTCTCCTTTTATCATTTACTTGTCGATGTTCGTTATGCTCGTTTAGTCGATGGAATAACTTTGCTCTCATCAGCTGCTGTAGATGCTTCAGCTTGTCCTTACCCCAAAATTAAAGTAATTTCTGGTAATTTGCCGTTTCACACCTTACTTGAGGAATACCCGGACATTATTAAGCCTGCCGGTAATCCTCAGGAGCGTAAGTGTAAACACCAGACGCAGCACTTTATTAAGACTACGCCAGGTGCGCCTGTATTTTCAAGGCCACGGCGTTTAGCACCGGATCGCCTCAAAATTGCGAAGCGGGAATTTGAGGATATGGTGCGCTCGGGGATTGCGCGACGATCGGAGAGTCCTTGGTCGTCTCCGCTGCACTTAGTACCTAAAAAGGACAATGGCTGGCGTCCTCGTGGCGATTATCGCGCTCTTAACGCACGGACTGTCCCCGATAGGTACCCAGTGCGGCACATCGCTGATTTCTCGCATAACCTTTTTAAATGCAAGGTATTTAGCAAGTTGGATTTAGTGCGCGCATATAATCAAATTCCCGTCGCGCCCGAGGATATTCCGAAAACGGCAATCACGACACCTTTTGGACTTTTCGAATTCCCATTTATGAGTTTTGGTTTGCGCAATGCGGCGCAAACATTCCAACGGTTTATGGACGAAGTCCTTAGGGATCTTGATTTCTGTTTTCCGTTTATCGATGACGTTTTAGTAGCCTCTGCCAATGACTCAGAACATGAAGCCCATTTACGAGCGGTTTTTGAGTGTTTCAATGACCATGGTATATTGCTTAATGCTAATAAATGTGTATTTGCGGTACCGGAAGTAGAGTTTTTAGGTTACATGGTCTCGTCGGAGGGTACTAAGCCTATAGGAGCTAGGGTGAAGGCTATTCAAGATTTTCCTAAGCTTAAGATGATTAAGGACCTGAGGCGTTTCCTAGGGGCACTAAATTTTTACAGGCGGTTTATTACTGGTGCTGCTAAATTACAAGCTCCTCTCCATGCACTACTACGTGGTCCAAGGGTGAAGAGCAACAGCCCGGTTGTCTGGACTCCAGAGTCAGAGGAGGCTTTTAATGCTTGCAAGTCAAGTATTGCAAATGCCGCTCTGCTGGCGCATCCAGACCCTTCCGCTCCCCTAGCGGTGGTTACAGATGCTTCAGATTTCGCCATTGGTTCTGTCATCCAACAACAGGTCGAGGGACATTGGCAACCATTGGGATTTTTCTCTCGCAAGTTGACACCCGCTCAGACGAGGTATAGCACCTACGATCGCGAACTTTTAGCCATTTATGAGTCAGTGAAGTACTTTAGATACATGATCGAGTTGAAACCGTTTTTTATACTCACTGACCATAAACCTATAGTCTCCGCTCTTAAAAAATCCCTCGATTCGTGTTCTCCGCGGCAATTCCGGTATTTAGATTTTATTTCTCAGTTTACGTCGGATATCCGGTATATATCAGGTGAAGAGAATGTCGTCGCGGACTCGCTATCGAGGATTGAGGCCATCACAGATGGACTTGACTTACAGATTTTAGCTTTGTCACAGGCTACGGATACAGAGCTTCGGGACTTAATCAATGGCGGTTCATCTCTGAATTTAGAAAAAAAATCATTTGGATCAGTCAAGTTATTTTGTGATGTATCCCGGCCAGCCCCGCGTCCCTTCATTACATCAGAGTTCCGGAAGCAAGTTTTTGATTCCGTCCATGGACTCAGTCACCCTAGCGCTAGAAACACTATCAGGTTGGTGACTGAGCGTTACGTGTGGCCAGGGATCAAGAAGGATTGTAGGATATGGGCGCGAGCGTGTATCCCGTGCCAGCGCTCTAAAGTATCACGCCACGTGCATGCCCCGGTTCATGATTTCAAGCCACCTACTGGTAGGTTCTCACACGTTCACGTCGATCTAATTGGCCCTATGCCTGTGTCGAACGGTTTTAAATACTGTCTCACGGCTGTAGATAGGTTTACGCGTTGGCCTGAGGCAGTACCGTTGTACGATATCACGGCGGAAAGTGTTGCCAAAGCTTTCATTTCGACGTGGGTGGCACGTTTTGGCTGTCCTCAGAATGTTACTACTGACCGAGGCAGGCAATTCGACTCCAATTTATTCCGGCAGATAGCAACAATGACTGGGTCTCGTCACTTGCAAACTACTGCGTATCACCCGGCCGCGAATGGGATCGTGGAGAGGTTCCATCGCCAGCTCAAGGCTGCCATTATGTGCCACGCAGATGAATGTTGGACTGAAACCCTTCCACTAGTACTTTTAGGTATACGTAGTGCATGGAAGGAAGATCTGTCTGCTTCGACCGCCGAGTTAGTTTACGGCGAGCCGTTAAGACTTCCCAACGACTTATTGCAACCGACACCTGACCAACTGACGGACTATACCGATTTCTTGTCACGTTTGCGTCAGCATATGAAAAAGTTGCAACCGACAACGGTTACACGTCATGGCTCTGCCAAAATTTTTATTTATAAGGATTTGGCAACTGCAACTCACGTTTTTGTGAGACAAGATTTTGTTCGTAGGTCGCTACAGCCACCGTATGCTGGCCCCTACAGAGTAATCGATAGGTCGGATAAGTATTATAGGGTTGACATCGCCGGTAATGAGGTTTCTATTTCTATTGATAGGTTAAAACCTGCCTACATTTTGACCGAAACGTCTGGCCCTACCAAAACGTCATCGACCGTCTTGCCTAGCTCAGTTGCCATTCCTTCTGAACCTAAAGTGTCTCGTTCTGGTCGCCATATACGTTTCCCCGATTATTATCGACCGTAAAGGTCTCGGGGGGGCTGATGTGGCGACAGATATTTTAATTGTTAATATATTAATAAATAATATTAATGTTATTATATTCAAACGCTATTACGGTTTCGCGCGACGCGAGCGCGGTGAACAAGAACTTGCCTTATCGCTCGGTTTGCTTCGCCGTAGATCGGCGACCCGAGCGTGCATTCGTGCGCGCTCGGAAATCCTAGTTAGTCGGCAGATATCCACTCTCGAGGCTGGACGCATGCGCTCGCGCCGCCCGAGTAACGGTTAATGCTTACGCACCGACTCGCTTACATTTGGGATAAAATTCGGTTTGCGCTGCGCGCCGAATAGCGCTTATAGTTTTAGTTTCTTTTTATGTACGCTATCCTTATGTGCTTTTTCTATCTCCTGTGCTTACTTTAAGTTTCTCTTCAACTATACTGTGCTGTGCTTTGTACTCTTATTTCTTCTCTTTGTGCTTGTGACTCTTGTGTGCCGTTATTGACAATATATATAATTAGTGTGGAAACTAGCTGGTTTTACTTCTCTCATTAGGCTAGTTCACCACAAGGCTATCATTACTCCACAATCAGTGTGTCGAGGGCTCCGCTTTAACAGCGTCGAAGCTATATTTGCCCCACTTTAATAGTGATGAGGCTATCATTACTCCACAACCATTGTGTCGAGGGCTCCGCTTTAACAGCGTCGAAGCTATATTTGCCCCACTTTAATAGTGAAGAGGCTATCATTTCTCCACAATCATTGTGTCGAGGGCTCCGCTTTAACAGCGTTGAAGCTATATTTGCCCCACTTTAATAGTGATGAGGCTATCATTACTCCACAACCATTGTGTCGAGGGCTCCGCTTTAACAGCGTCGAAGCTATATTTGCCCCACTTTAATAGTGATGAGGCTATCATTACTCCACAATCACTGTGTCGAGGGCTCCGCTTTAACAGCGTTGAAGCTATATTTGCCCCACTTTAATAGTGATGAGGCTATCATTACTCCACAACCATTGTGTCGAGTGCTCCGCTTTCACAGCGTTGAAGCTATATTTGCCCCACTTTAATAGTGAAGAGGCTATCATTACTCCACAGTCATTGTGTCGAGGGCTCCGCTTTCACAGCGTTGAAGCCATATTTGCCCCACTTTAATAGTGAAGAGGCTATCATTACTCCACAATATTGTGTCGAGGGCTCCGCTTTCACAGCGTTGAAGCCATATGTACCCCACTTTAATAGTGAGGAGGCTATCATTACTCCACAATCATTGTGTCGAGGGCTCTGCTCTCGTAGTGTTGAGGCTAAGTTTGCCCCACGTCATAGTGAGGATGCTATCATTACTCCACAATAATTGTGTCAAGGGGTCCGCTGTCGCAGCTGTCGCAGTGACGAAGATATATGCCGCACTTTAAGTTATATGTACTATACAATTCCACAATAGTCGTATCGAGGCTTCCATTTCCGCAGCGTCGAGGCTATATGTGTTTCATTTTAAGTGTCGAGGTTATAATGCTTCGGTCATTTGGTTCTTCGGTTGCTTTGCTCCTTTTGGTCGCTTCGCTCTTCGGTCGCTTCGCACTTCGGTCGCTACGCTCTTCGGTCACTTCGCTCTTCGGTCTACAGTCGGTCATTATACATATCTCAAAATGATATCGTCAAAGATATATAACGTTGCTCTACTATAACAGTGTTGATGCCAATGTAATGATTGAAGACTTTAATAGTATTGGAAGTAGCTTTACGCATGTAAATATAAGGGACTAAAGAGCAAAAATATTTAAGGTTGAGCTAAAGGTTTCAGGACTTGTAAAAATAATGAAATATAAAGGAGGTTCTTGTTACGCTGAGGTAATTTAATAGGTGTTAATGCGGCCTAAAATACCTTAAACAAAATGTACGCAATGTCATTGCCCTTACAGACAAAGAAATGCTGTATGTAAACAACATATAGGAAAAAATATATCTGTAAACCCTTTAACCCAAATTTATGATTCGTACTCATATCACGCTGTTATATACTCCTAATAACTTCAAACGTCAGCTTTGATATGCTGTCAAAAATATACCATATCAACGAGCCTAATGTAATAAATCCGGTACAATTTACTTACGAATTCTCAGCTCCAAACTTCAGGGGAACATCGCCGCATCAAACAAGAGGTGAACCGCCGTTGATGCACTATCCCGCGACGCGAAATAAGTGCTGTAAATTGTGCAACCATGCAACTAGAGTTATGCTGCCACGTGTTGCAGTCGCTTGCGCTAAGTAGCTAGATTAATAATCGCAATAAAGGGTTGAAATCCTTTAACAATAACATTATTATTGTCTGAAATGTAAATGCTCGGGTTGTCATATTGTCTTGCTGTAAAAGAAAGCTTAAATAGTTTTCATTTTTCGTCGCAATGCACACTGTACAGTTTTATTGTAGGTAACGTTAAAAAATGTTACTCCTTAAAATGAAGTACAAGTTACAAGTCATGCCAGATATTTTGTTCACAAATATATCATAACTCAACACATAATCTACCTAAGTTCCTTGCCACTTGTTAGCGTAGTAGCCATCATCGTTCAGATACGCATAAGCAGATGAGATTAGCTATTTAGTTATAAATAATATCATATTACTATTTCTTGATCTGTGGTAATAACTAAAATTAGTCCATCTATATTTTCAAAGTGATAAGTTTCAAATACTTAATACCTACAGGATACTCTACTAGTAATTGTCCAGACTTAGTTTTAAAGTACTTACATATAGCCTTGATATTTATGGTAGCTTTACAATGAAAAAAATTCTCCTTTATCTACCTCACTCAAAGGCTATTTACCGAGGAAAGTATTGATTGCTGTATTCAAAATTAACTTTAAAGTGTCGTAACATAAAATTAGATTATATTTTAGTGTCAGTAACGCGCATGTAATATACCTCTGCAGTAGCGGGCATTCATAGGCTACGGTGATTGTTTACCATCAGGCAGGCCGTATGCTTGTTTGTCTCCGTTGTAATTACATCCAGAGAATGGTTGGTAAATTCTAAATTATACAAAATGGTTTGTTTATATGGTTACTGACAGAAAATGCCCATCTAAAACAGGCGCGGATCCAGCCCTCAAAAAAGGTTGTGGTCACAGCACAGCCACCCGAAAATCGGCCAAGTGCGAGTTGGAGTTCGAACTCGTTCATGAACAATCATGACTCTTGCAAGTCTTAAACGATCATACATCCGATCTCAAGACACTGAAAGTCTGACGTCACAAGGCTATTAGGGGGCTACCTTATCAATTTTTCCCAGATACTCGATTCTCAGACAACGTTTCGCAGGTTAACGTTTCATAGAGGGATTTATTGGTAGATCTAACTTTTAGTCGACATTTGCTAGTCTTGGTTCACATACCGTTCAATTCGCTTTTGTGTTAATTAGCAGAACAGTGGTAGAACAATTATTGTATGAATTTCGTTTGGCAGAGTAATCTTTTCGTTTAACGTTTGACTATTAGTAAAGTAACTTTTTTTTATATTTTATTTTTTTAATATTTCGTTGAGTAGTCTAGTCGACAAGTTCAAAATGGTCAAAAATATAAATAAAAATACTTGAAAAATACCTCATTGGAATTGAAACTATGTCTAGAAAAAAGGTATTCGAATTCGAATCGTTTAGGTTTAGGGGTGTAAGTCTTTTAAAGAAGAGAATTACCTTTGTACCAGTAACATCGGAACGTTTGGAGAGAATCAGGAATGGCCTTGCTCTTCAGTTACCATTTTTGCTTGCTGAATCAGGCCCTAATGACATGTACAATACATTTTTCACAATGTTCATAAAAGAGTATAATAAAATATTCACTTGTAAATCAGTGGTGGTTGGCGGTGCAAATCTTTTCAGTGAGTGGGCTACTGCAGACTTGCATAATCAAAGGAAACAACTGTACGAACTTTACGAGGAACGGCGCTATAGAACGTGTGATGAATTTAAAGAATATGTAAAGCAGTATTCTAAAAGCTTCAAGTTAAATTGTCGTATAGCTAAATGTAATTATTTGAGCAATAAGATAAAAAATAGTTCCGACGTCATTAAAACGACATGGAAAATAATAAATGAGGAGACTGGGCGCAAAAAAAGGACAAATACCACATACCGGTTAAAGGTAAACGGGAAATTAATAGAATCTAATACAGATGTCGCTGCTGAATTTGAAACTTTCTTTACTAATGCACCAGTTACCACGACTAAGCATCTTAATTCATCAAGCTTATCTGCCGCTGAAATGTTAGAAAATTTTTTGCCAAAATGTTCAATAGAATTTAAGTTTGAACATGTTACTAACCTAGATGTACTTAAGGCATTTCGATCGATTAATGTCAAAAAAGCTAGAGATCTTTGGGGAGTTTCTGTTCACGTTATGAAGTCCTTAATTGAGTTATTAGTACCTCACTTAGTAGTAATATTCAACAATTGCGTCGACTGTGGCGAGTTTCCAGACCTGATGAAGCAGAGTAAAGTTACTCCTATATTTAAGACGGGTATTGCCACCGATCCCACTAACTACAGGCCCATTTCAGTTTTGCCTACACTTAGCAAAATTTTTGAGAAATTAATACTGTCACAGTTACTAAGTCATTTCAATAACAACAATTTGATGCACAATAAGCAATTTGGGTTTACTCGGGGTCGATCGACCATTGACGCTGGAATAGAATTAGTTAAAAATATTTTCGGCGCCTGGGAGGAGTCACATGATGCCATTGGCATTTTTTGTGACTTATCTAAGGCGTTCGACTGCGTTAGTCACGAAACACTCCTTAAGAAACTTTATTTCTATGGAGTTAGAGGAAGAGCGCTGAATTTGTTGGAATCTTATTTGGATGGGAGAATCCAAAGAGTGGACGTGAATGGAGAACGATCTCCTGGGTCACTGGTTTCGATGGGCGTACCCCAGGGCTCCATATTAGGGCCCTTCCTGTTTCTCATTTATATGAATGATTTACCGTATTTAGTGAAGGACCACCATGATATAGTGCTGTTTGCTGACGATACTTCTCTCATCTTTAAGGTCAAACGACAGGAAGTTGCCGACGTTTATGTAAACAGTGCTATATCAAATGTAGTGCAATGGTTCAACGTCAATAACCTAATGTTGAATGGGAAGAAAACTAAATATATAAGGTTCGTAACTACCAATGTCAAAACTACACAAACGACGGTCACCATCAAAGATGAGGAACTAGAACCAACTATCAGCACAGTATTCCTAGGTTTAACATTGGATGCCAAGCTGCAATGGGGTTCCCACATAAATATTCTCGCAAACAAGCTCAGTTCTGCGGCGTTTGCGGTATGTAAAATACGTCACTTAACAGATGAAAAGACAGCTAGATTGGTATACTTTGCCTACTTTCATAGTATCATGTCATACGGTATCTTGCTTTGGGGTAGTGCTGCTGATGTAAACGCCATTTTTGTACTGCAAAAGCGCGCCATACGTTCAATATATAAAATGAGTGCTAGAGATTCGCTTAGAAATAAGTTCAAGGAGATTAATATATTGACTGTATACTCCCAATACATTTATGATAATATTGTATATGTCCATAAATATAGAGAAAAGTTCAAAAGAAATTGTGACATACATAACATCAATACCAGAAACAAGGACAAACTTGCAGTGCCAACCACACGGCTGCAAAAGATCAAAAACTCTTTTAAGGGCAACTGTGTACGGTTCTACAATAAACTGCCAAGTAGCGTAATTGAACTTCCACTGAATAGATTCAAGAAACATATTAGGAGTAGATTAATTTGTAAAGCTTATTATAATACCAAGGATTATATTAGCGACAAAAATGCCTGGGACTGAGTTGACATATGCACTCTTAATATTAATATTATTGTATAATTTCTGCTGTTATTCTTATTCCTATTATTGTGTTTGACATTGTCTTTTACATTATTGTTAATTGTTACCAATTTCATTGTTTTTTATTTATTATTATTATTTTTTGTTTAATTAATGATTATAATTGTACTTATATTTGTATGACTTGTCAAAAGTGCTTATTATTAAGCCTTCTTGAATAAATTATTTTGAAGTTGAAGTTGAAGTTGAAGTTTTATTAGCAAAAAAAAATTACAGAAGTTATAAAAAATATGGTATTTTGTTTTTTGTCAATATCTCATAAACTATTAACATTTAACAAATGAAAACAAAAGATTCCTATAGTATTTTTCAAACAGGAAGGGTATGCTGATAGATTTTCATTCTCCCAAAATTGTATGTCATCTCAATACAATTTTGCGAGATGTGGAGCTTTTAGGATATAAATTGTATGGAGATGATATCTATCTATCAGCGTACACTTCCCGTTTGAAAGAAGACTATAAAGAAGAGAAAATTTTCCAATAAAAAATCCAACTCTAGGTACTCTAAACTCTATTCGCTATAGAGTTTAATTTAACGTTAAAAATAGCCCTCCACGCCTCATTTTTGGGATGCGCGCGCGGCGTGAAAAAGCGAGTAAGTACGGAACATTAAATATTATTTTAAAGGTGGATTTTTAAACAAGATAGGCAATTATTAATTAACAATTTTTTTCTCGAACTTTCGTCTCTATTGTACATTAAATTTTTTTTTATAATAATTGGCGTTAAAATATTTCGCTTCTTGGAGCCCATCTTATTTATACACTTAACAAGATCACGTCACAAAGAAATTAATAAAATTAATACTTTGTGTAAAATTTCATAATAATAGTGAAAATTGTCAAAAAATTAAAAATCAGGGTAAAATTGTTAAATATAAAACAATATTATAACCAAAGTATTGTTTTTTTTATAGCGTGATATTGCTTAGTATATGTATAAGAAGAGCACCGATAACCGAAATATTTTTACGCCAATTATTTAAAAAAAAAATTTTGTTTACATTTGTGATAATGACGTAAGAACGAGATTTCTTTTAAATTAATTATTCCCTAACTTAGGGCTATTTTCAGCGGTAAATGAAAACTACAATGAATAGAGTTATAGTACTTGGGATTTTTTATTGGAAATTTCCACTTCTTTAGGAATATTTTATTTTCATTTCTTAAATGTATTATAGTTTATGAGATTCGGCTAAAAACGAAATACCATATTTAAATTTTTCAACTTCCTGACTAGACTAAAGTTATTTTCGAATAAAGTGACAATTTAATTAAACTTTAACTAACAGTTAAATTAGTAATTTAGCAATTACGGTAGGTACTTACAACATTCGGGTTGGCGATATATCGAAAATTGCAAACGATTTATTGCAGTCTATGGAGCACTTTTTATACATAGATAGATAAATGCAACGCTAACTACGCTAAAAAAACTCCTACAGCTGTAAATTAAAAGCTGGCAATATTTTTAAATATTGTACTAATATTTGTGAATGTTGAAGATTTCTAAGACTCCATAAGCTAAAAGTAATTGCCCCTGTTAGTAAATAATCTTTATTTTTTTACAAATAATTAGGACTCGTGGTGGCGAGAATTTCTAATTAACACCAGATGATCTGTTTTCGACTTGAGTAAGCGTGACAGTTATCAAACTATCAATTTACGAAAAGTAAATCCGCGTATCAATGTTATGCCAACCAACTAACTACCATAGCATCTGCGAAACTAAAATCGGCATAATTTTACTCGAGGAATTAATAGGGCACCCTATTAGGGTCGTGGGCATGCCCATCGTGCCCACAACGGTGGATCCGCCCTTGATCTAAAACTTATTTAGAGCCAACTAAAGCTTGAAAACACATATATATATTATTGGTCGATTTTATAAATGATATGGCTGTATAAATGATAATATAACTAACATTTTATCCAGTTTTTATTGATTTGACGTCTTTTCCACTTTTGACAGCGATAGATGTTAAATGATTTACTGCATAACATGGTCGGTGGATAATTTGTCATTTGTCTAAATTTCTAACTTAAACTTAGTTGATAAGTGGATAAGTTAAATGATATAAATGACACTTGTCTAGATTTATACCGTTTTATAGCATTTACACCGTTTTGTCTACTTTTGACAGCGATAGACGGTAAATGGCAACGTTTGTTGAATAATTAAATATATAGTCGAGTTTTGACGGCTAGACTTTGATTATTTTATCGTAGTGTTCACTGGGTCACGATAAGTGCTCTTGTGCTATATAAATGGTGCAAAATACAAATTTTTGGAGTTAAATATCAGTAAGTATATGTTTTTTTCATTATATATACAATCAAACTCATTTATTTACATATAACATTATCAATACATTTTTCAGGGATGGCAAGATATCATTTCTTCTTGGCAGCTGCTGCTATCGAAGAAAAACAAGACAGAAAACTTCAACGCCGGGCCATAAGGCCCATAAGGGATGCATGCAACCCGTTTGATAAGCCCGACGAGGAGTTTCGGCGCATATATAGGGTGCGCAAAGAATTAGCACTCTATGTGTGCTGAACTTGACGCCAACCTCAAGCCTCAACATGGCGATGGATTGCCGGCACATCTTAAAGTAAAGATATAATGTTGCACTATTCCTCAAATCATTCCCGTTACCTTTACCACCTTGATCACGATCATTATTTCATAATGATATACCTACTTACAAGTCTTTGTTTTAGGTTTTAACATCACTGCACCTATTGGCTGACGGTAGTTACTAACGGGGAACTGGACAAGACCATGGCTTGTCCATTGCTCAGTCTACCGTCAGCCGGTACTTGGATCAATTTGTAATTGCGGTGAATAGAAGGTATGTCCATTTTGGTACAGAATACCACTGACACCGGAGATAAGAAGGTAAAAAAATACAAGTATGGATGTGCAGTGAGATTTTTCTATAATGATGTTCCTTGTATACAGCGTAATCAGTATGATCACATTTGGTATTTATTATTATTATTATTATTTATTTGATACACTAGCAGCTCTTGGAGCTGATGCGTGTATATCGCAGCACTTGTGTTTATTTAGCACTTTTTAATGTTCTAAAATGTGTATCTACCTAGTCTATTTTTGAAAGAGTTCACTGACGGTGCACTAACAACAGTTTCTGGTAGAGAGATTTGTATTTGAAGTGTTTCTACCTAAATATTTCAATGCAGAATCATACCTTATTACTGCACCTATTGCATGGACATTGGACACTTTATGAATAAATTAAATTTAGGTTTACCTACCATGTTTAGGGCTCCACTCCTCAAATTTTCTCTGCGGTGACCGAACACATACCCATGTACATGGATTTTTTGAAATGGGAGACTGGGGGCAGCTGCCTACCACATCCATTGAAAAAGTATTGTACCTACGTTGGTTGCTGTTAAAGACTAAGAATTGTTATTAGAGAAAAGTGGTTTACAAATTAAAACAATATGATATTATGATAAGAAATTTTAATATAAACTGACGATAAGGCACCGACTTCAAACATATTAGTTGGTAATGCATATACTTAAAAAAGTATAATATTTTATTTTATCCTTTTTGAAGTCGGTTTACTTTTTTTGTAAAAAGTTTTTTTGATTATTTTACTTTATAGGTATGATAGGTTTTTCTTGTTTCCAGAAGTCTTCCAATAAAAGGCGAACCTGAAGCGGAAATGGAAGGGGGCGCTGCTCGAGGGATGCATTACATGCAGAGAAGCGTGCCCTATTAATAAATAATTATTTCGCCTAGTATTATTTTATTTTGTTATGTTCATTAACACTGCCTTCCTGAAAACATTCTAAGGAAACCGGACTAGCCCCAAGAGGTCATCCATTAATTAGATCACACGTTAAGGGGGAGAGAGGGGGTCAAGAAAATGTGACATGTTGTGACAAGAGGGAGGGGAAGTCATAAACTTTGTAACGTCATAAGTCATTTATTTACGAAATATAAGGTATACATAGGATGTTGCAGTTCAACTGAGCCAAGCTAACAATAAGCACGGCGTGAGATCGAATTTAAACGGTTGTGAATCTAACTTTAGCAAAAAAGAAATATGACTAGCGTGAATGCTCACATGAACTAGACATGATTGAAAATGAAGACCTAATAGGTTCTCCGAAACATGTCGCACAAGTGTCAAAAATAACCTGAGTTAGTTAAACCGTAGTGTTTAGCTTACGGTGTGGGCTGTCATTAGATAGGTCTTTTAAAACAAATATGGGTCTTTAATGACCATTTTTAGATAAAGATAATATTTTTGTAAATAATCGCTGTGAAAGAAAAAAAGAAGAGTCCCTCCCTTTAACTTTCGAACCATGTTGGGTCCAAATAATATGTCAAAAAATCATACATTCAACTTGGAACACACGACTGGCTATTGGCAGGTCTCGACATTTTTTTTTAAGAGCTCTCAGAGGATAGCTTGTTATGCAATAACTTTAGTTTTGTACTAATTTAAATTAAATTATGAGCAGGCTCAATCAAGGGGTTCTGGAGCTATATAAGAGCCTAGAAGCCCAAAAGCTATTTGTGAGGGTTCTTATTGCTATTCTAGTCAACTTGTTTGCAAGAAAGTGTGGTCGGTGGTATCAAGTGAAAAAGCCCGGTTTACACGTTTTTGATATTGTTTTTAAATGTACCATTTTACATAATTAGCAAGATAAACGAATTCAAAATTACATAATATAGTCATTTGACAAGAAACGTAACCGTTTACCACAGATACGGTCTTTTAAAATCTCTATGGTGACTTGAAACTATACTCAAAGACACCCAGTTTGGCAGTAGAAAAAGGCGCAAAGTTTAAATTTTATATGGGAGATCAACCCTTTGCGCCTATATTTTTAAAAATTTACCGCCTTTTTTCTACTGACCAAGTTGCTGTACCAGAGTTTATCATTTTCCGAGTAAGTAGGTGCAACAAATGCAATCGCTATACATAATTTTTGGCAAACCGCGAGGTCTCAGTTCCGGGCGAAAAACTATTGAAGGAAAACTATAGCGAACTCTGCCGTATACTAAACCATCCACGTCGCAATGGAATGCGGTGCAACGCCAGTGTGAAGACCGCCTTACGTTAATTTCACTCAATAGGCACAGTCCGTACCAAAAGTAACTCATCGTGTGAAATGTTGGAAATGATCTACACGCTTAATTTTGAACACCTTACACGCTTCACTACATTTGCCTGTCTTTCAAACCTTAAAACGTGCCTTCAAATCTAAGCCAGCAATGATTCCCCATTGTATGAATTGTAGACACAACTTATCATTAAGCCAACTATTTATTAAAAGATGTCTTAATTAAACACAATAAGACTTTATTTTGCAAACTCTTAAATCATGGATAACTTTTAACTATCAATGTCAAATGTGGATAAGTGGTAATATGTCATTTGGCCAACTAATCATTAAAATACGCTTTAAGTATACTTGTTTACAATTTATTTTTCAAAAGCTCAAACCATGGATAATTTTTAACTGTTAATGTCATATGAAGATAAGTGGTAGAATGTGATTTAATCATCTATTCTTTAAAATACGCCTTAAGGCATAGAGTTTAAAATTCATTTTTCAAAACCTCAAAATATGTCGCGCTATCATTAGTCAATTATAGGTTACCCTCGCGACTTTATACCGAATTAAGTCACTTATCAGATAATCGCCAATCCAAGCATTAAATGATTAATGATATAATGACAAAACCATCATAGGCCGGCTGGCTTGTAAATGACATAAAAATAGTTGTACCTTGTGAATATTAAGATATATACAACTTTATCAATATACTACAGTGAAATCAAAGAAAGTTTTATAAGTACTTTTTTAATATTAACGAAATGAAATACCAAGAGCAATTTCACTCCTTAATTTTATTATGCTATACATACATTTTACATTTATACTATGTGGATACATAAATAATTATTTAAATTGGATATAAATTAATAACTTCTAGGTGGTACGTTGTTCTCTTTAGTCAAAATCAATAATATCAGTATGTTCGTAACATACTGATTTGATATCGATATTTTATTTTATTTTCGCATTCAGGATTTGAATTTAAATACAAAGCTCTGAACATCTGCTAGTAAATTATATTTGTTGTCTTGGATTTGGATACGAAGTATAATTAATAATCAAACGAACTTACCTGTGAAGTTTGATTACAATTATGCGAGTATCCAAATCCAAGACAACAAAGACCCGCCCCCCATCCCCAAAAATGAAAATAAAATAGTCTCTGTTAATAACACAAAAATAACTCTGAAATAATGAGTACTGGAGAAGCGATGTCGAAGCAGGAACGCAGCGTAGCGAGTGAGAGGGACAGCGCGAACTTGTTTTTTAAATACTATAATCTCTAAAATGTGTGACTTGGACTGCACGATAACGTGTACTGCTGCTAGTAAATTATATTTGTTGTCTTGGATTTGGATACTCGCATAATTGTAATCAAACTTCACAGGTAAGTTCGTTTGATTATTAAGTATATGTTCATGCTAGTTTCATGTAATATAAGCATGTTTTTTTTAATGAGAATAGTATGGGAGCGATTTTTAGGCGCTGGGTTCGTGTAACTCTTATAGTTTTGCATATACTATATAACAAGTCAAATCCATGCGCATGAGATGGGCTGCGGGCTTAGTACGAATATGCAAAATACTTGTATAAGTACTCACTTACCGGCGTGTCAACATGAATGTCTAGCTAATTTTTAATGACACCGACGTGCGTGAAAAATGTACTTATATGTGACTGTTAATAATAGAATGCTCTGTTAAGACAATATTACGTTTAAACTAAGTTTTGTATATACTGTGTAATAGGTCAAATTCACGCGCACGACATGTCTCGGTATCGGAATACCGCATAATCGATCGGCTGCGGGCTTAATGCTGCAGAATATTTCTATGTACCCACTTACCTGCGTTTCAACATGGATGTCTGATTAATTTCGAATGACACCGACGTGCGTGCAAATGTATATATGTGACTTTTAATTTACCGTAGCATTAGCAAAGGTCTCCATTATGGCTCGGGCATATTTTTTTGTCACAATATGGAGATTGTCATAAAGGATCTATGTCGCTTAAGACCATTGTGAGTTCACTGTGATAACGGCTCAACAACTAAGTATTTTTCACTTTTACATTTTCTAAGTTTATCGCGAGGTCTACAACTCACAGAGTCACTAGTAATAGAATTAAGACAATATTACGTTTAAACCATCTTAATGTTTTGCATATACTATGTTACATATACAACTCCACGCGCACGGCATATCTCAGTATCCGATTACCGCATAATCGATCGGCTGCAAGCTTAGTACGAATATGCAGAATACTTATATATGTACCCACTAATTAACCTGCGTATCAACAATCAACATGGATGTCTGGCTGATTTCTAATCACACCGACGTGCGTGAAAAATGTATAATGTATTCGACTGTTAAAAGAATAGAATGTTCTGTTAAGAAAATACAATTACGTTTCAACCATCTTAAAATTTTGCATATACTGTGTAACAGGTCAAATCCACGCGCACGATATGTCTCGTTATTCGATTACCGCATTTTCGATCGGCTGCGGGCTTAGTGCGAATATGCAGTATACTTGTATAAGTATCCACTTACCTGCGTGTCAACATGGATGTCGGGCTAATTTACATTGACACCGACATGTGCAAGTTAATACCCTGAAAATAAGTAGGTACTATGTTTCTGGTACCTAACTATTTTGAGGGTTATCCTCCTCCAATTGAGGGGGCTTTAAATCTTCTCGGGTCAGAGGTTTAGGATTAGAGCTGGTGTAGCTTTATTTGACGTTCATAAAGACTGTATCGTTTATTATGAATACAACTTAGCCGTTTTTTTTGCTATTACATTTTTATTTTAAAAAAAAATACACATGTGTTTAATTAGTGCTTTAATATGGTATACACATTTCTCTCTGGGGGCTCTACGTAAAGCATATGGTTTAGACAAAATTTACCCGATCCTCCCGAGTAACAATAACGATTTCGGACAAGTACTACAAAAAATTACGGTTTGCGAACAAGACGACATTACACAAAAAAAAATCGTACTATGCGAACCGCAATTACACATGATTCGTAAAGCGAAACATCTGGACATAGTCTAATCATTTGTTTTATTGCACGTTACGACAACTCCGACTTTGACATCCAATATAACTATAATGGAGCGTTTCTATCGACCCGCTCTAGCGATGGTTCAACGCCATGATTGACCAATAGACTTTGGTTTTTAGCTGATTCTTTTAGCTGTCTCCCTCATTTAGCTTACATCAGAAATTGTCGGGAATCAAAAATGTTGCGTGAAAACTTGTTTTTATGTAAAAATAAAAATTCACCACATTTATTCTGCAGATGCTCAATTGAGCAATCATGAAGAGGGCACTTGATGACATGTTTTGGCAGCATATTAACCTTCTGTTTCTTTAAATCGTACCAAGGAGTCAGTAAATAGTCTCAAATTAAGCTCGATATAGGCTTGTCCGAAATATTTTTGCTAGACGATTTTGAAAGCATCATAAGGTCCCCAAAATAACAAAATATAAAACCTTCTTATATCAGATATGGCGTAAAAATACCCTCAGATCATACCCTAAGAACATAGTAATACAAAATAATAAACAAGTCAACAGTTAGACCAGGTTTTATCTGTATTTATAATAAACGATACAATCTTTAAGCGCATAAATGTCTACTTAAATAATAAACCATATTTATCTTTATTTTAGTTTTTTTAGTGTGTTTTATATGTCCGAATTTGGCACTTCGGGGCAAAATATAACAAAGTATAATAATAGTATTAGGTATAATGTATGTATTTTTGATATAAGCGCAAACTTAGACTTAAATTTAGTCTTATCTACCAGAGCATAATTATTTTATGAACTTTTTTCGAGCGACAACGTATTTCGTACATCATGGTCACTTGTGACAATTGTGACGTCGCGGCGTTAATAAATGCGACGTTTTGAGTTAAAACAAAAAGTAGTGATCCACTGCTTGCTGAATCATACGCTATATAGAAAAATAAAAGTCGTCAATTTTTTTTAAACCCATTAAAGTGTGCTCATTAAAGCCCTAACTACCCTTTGATTTTGAGGTTGTATCCAAAATACACGCTGTACACATACATAGGCTACTTAGAAATATAAAATTGGTCAAGAAGGAATATCTTAAGAGGCTGTCAACACCCAATGTCCTTGAAATTGATGTTACTTAAACAGTTTTTTAAGAAAGACTATTTGTTTTAGTCAAGTAAGAAAAATATATGTTCATATTAATTATATTTCAAAGACCGTGGTTGTACTCGATACACGATTGAACGAAATCGGCTCGATAGAAAATAATTGCAAAGATTGGTCTTAAAACCACAATTAAACGGTTTTATGTCTTTATTGTTTTGACTTATGGGTCTGCAATTAAAATCACAATTTCGAAACATTTATATCTAAACCGTGGTTGAGTAGAATATTACACTAATAATCCACTTTTTTTTATTTAAATATTTTTCTTATTATTCCCTTGCTCAGGCCCAGTAACCTGCGACAGTGCTATCTCATTTACTCCGATACAAATAGACAGTGTGCGCGCTTTAGGTATTGACAGCCTCTTAATAGCATAAGTATGGGTAAAAATTCGAGTTCGGTATAAGTACAGTATACTTATTAAATGGCAAAGTATGCCAGAAAAACTGCAAAGGTAAGTTTGCTTTGTATCTTAATCAAAGCCGTAAAATTCAGAATGTACTTACTGTTTGTTTTCGTATTCGTAAAAGTATTATTTGTTACATCACAATTTTATATATTTCCAGTAAAAAGAATCCAGTTGGCAGAACGGGTAATCATAATTTTTAAATTCCTGCAAAGAACACCCAAATATTCGGCGAAAAATTACGAAACTGCAAAATTACTTTGAACCGCACAAAAACTGGGTGCCGACACCAAACTTGGAGAAACACTAATTTGTTCAAAATTACTCTGACATTTTTGGCTTTTAAAAGACTTAGTTACAAAAAGTGTTTAACAGCTTTAGTAACGCGTAAAAGATATTCAGTATGTTTTATTTTATAACGCAAGTTTTTAATTTACAATATAGAACATACCTCTGGAACGTTCACCTATTTTTGATATGACATCCTTTATGATCTAAATTTTCGAACAATTTACACGTAACAATTTTATTTCATTGATTTAATCAGTAACAACGGCAAAATGATGAAACTTTTGAGATATACAAATTAAAGGGTACAAAATATTTGACCCAGATCACGTTCAACGTTCAACTAGCATAGTGCCTAGAAGGCAGGCCATATTTCTTCGCTGAACGGCGATACTTATTCGCTGTGCGAAATAGTGGCCAGACCTCTGATCTCTGGTCGCCAGAAACCTCTATTAGGGCCAGGATACCTTGCATAGATTTATACATATACATTTTGTTGGTGGTCGACGACTGGTTGCGCCGCTGTGGTATCCCGCTGAGATATGGCCCTTAGGCGCGCCGACAAACCTCATCATAACCCTTTATATGGGTTTCAATTTCTGCTACGATTGATTCATTTGTTTACTTAAATCGCTTCTAATGGTAATACTTACATGAACAAATTCCTTTGGATTAGGAAATTCTAATTTTTATATTCAACTCAATAAATCGAGAATTTTTCTTTTAATATTAAACGTCGTTTCTAAGGCTGCATATGATAAATTACGAGAAGGTAAGTAATTATCCTTAATTTAAATTATTTTAAGATACGTACTCATATCATTTAAAGTGCATTACCTATAAACATGATGGATCACGACTCTAGCTTAACCTTTTGCGGGTCTGGTCAACATTTTAAAAACAGATTACGTACCGGTTTTAGGGTTCCATTTATACAAACGTATAAGAAATGGACCTGGATTTAATGTAAAATGTACTGATATTTATATTACTTGTTGTCACATGAAAGTGCATGAAATAGTTCATGCTAGTATGACGAAAACCCGAAAATTGAGAAATCAATTCTAGAAAGAACTCTTAACTAACATTTGTACATGTTAAGAGACACTTTTGACACTGACAGATCAGTATCATATCGGAAATAAATCAAATAACTAAAACTCGAATTGTCCTGAGTATTATGTTCGCAGATTTTTAGTGTGGAAATTTTATAATAGGTAGGTTTTAACCCATCATCTATCAAGATTTCAGATCAGTACATGCGGTGCTACTTTACCGCCCTAGTGTGGTAATTAGCAATGTATTTGCATATGTTGAAAATATAAGCTGCCATATGTATCTACTGTTAAACGTACGATACACGTGCTAATTGGAAATTTGTAACACGTGTCGATTTCGTGTTAGATGAATATAATATAAAATTAATTTCAACATATATGATATGATATGATTTATTTATCTCACAATATACAATTTCACTTAAAACTACGCGTGGTAAATTCTTAGAAATTTATATTGTGATCGTCAGTTTGTCTTACTTTATATAAATAGGAAAAACATGTGACAATTGGCTACTTGACAGTTTTTTGTAAATAATGTCAAACGATCTTGATTTTCCTAAGGATCAAATGTCTATATGGGACTCATGGCATTTAAGCAACACAAAGATCAGAAATGAGAGTTAAAGTCTGACGCTCGCACTCGACGATTGAAACTATTTGAAACGCCTCTAACAAAATGATAAGGTGATGTGACGTCACATCATATAAGTCTGTCCTAAATGTATGGAAGATCAAGGAAATTGCCATTTTGACCCTGAAATAGTGCGTTTATGTGTATATTTGTCATATAATTTATATTTCAATAAAATGTAAGGAATCGAATGGTACCATTTTCTTTTTTTTTTAAGCAAAAACAATTTTTTTTTTTTGAGATATGGAGCCTTGTATTTTTTTATAATCTCAATATATTTTTTTAAATTCCACGTTTTTATAATGGATGGCTCATTTTCTATCCATTTAACTAAATTTTGTTATAACATTCAACACGTGTCAAGTCAAGTACCCAATTAATAATTCATTTAAAATTACTAAAGTTAAGTTAGTAGTTATAGCTAGGAACATCTTCGATATAAGATGAAAATATTCCAAGGAACTCCGAACAAATCGGATTTTAAGCGCTAAAATAATTTATGCGAATCTGTTTCAAGCTAGAAGCGAAGGGCAATTTGAGCTTCCATCAAAAATCGATTATTACAAATTGCAGTTTAACCACCGTAGCTTTCGAGGTGTGGGGCATTTAAATTGATAATTAACTCCTTGGTTCCCATGTTCGGATTCTATAACTGACTGAAGCGCTAGCAAACGTCTCAGTTTTGACTCGAGCAATCTGCTTTCGTATGTCCGGATGTTCTCCTCTACAGAGGCCCTACCGCGAACTACGTTCGACGTGTTGCCTCCCTGTCACACTTACGTACGAATTTACTAGTGCGACAGAGAGGCAACACGTTGGGCGTGGTTCGCGGTAGGCCCTCAGTTCACAATTCTCAACCGATTCTCGTGAAATTTTGTGAGTAGTTTCAATAGATAGAATTTTTCTATTGTTTTGTTTTTGGGAAAATTATGAAAATGGTAAAAATTGGTATAAAGGACTTAAGTGCCACATTGGTCTATGGCTTTTTAGATCATTGTGAGTACGCTGTGATAATAACACAAGGAAGTAAGTAAAAATATATTCATTTTTCAAGCTTATGAATCTTATCGCGAGGTTTACAGCTCACAAAGCTACTCGTAGTATTTTGTGCAACAGGTATATAATAAGGGTTCTTAAAATTCAAGGGTCGAAGTTATAAAACGAGACGAAGTCAAGTTTAGTAACGGCAGGCCCAACAATTTTAAGGACTAAGTAATTAAGTATGTACAGTCAGCATCAAAAGTAGCGGATGAAACAACGCGCCAAAAGTACCTATCTGATATTCCGGATAACTTTTCCAAATATAGATAAATTGTTAAAATTCGCGCTCAAAAGTATATCTTTTACAGTCTTTTTTTTTATATACTGCGTCGGTGGTAAACAACCATACGGCCCGCCTGATGGTAAGCAGTCTCCGTAGCCTATGTACGCCTGCAACTCCAGAGGAGTTACATGCGCGTTGCCGACCCTAACCCCCTCCCACCCCTCGTTGAGCTTAGTTATTCTAGTCTTAGTACAGTCTTAGTTATTCTATAATAAAGACATGACTTTTTGGTAAGCTGTTACAGAACGGTAGATACTTATGAAACGTTATTTGATCCGCTCCTTTTGATGCTGACTGTACCATTGCACACAATATTTTTCTAAGACGATAAAATGATAAATAATATCGAAGTTAATACGAATATTACGCATAGTTTATAGATCTTTGTCTAGAAGTAAGCAAAAAAAAAATACAATATTTGTACTTTTATGTGTGAATATTCATTAGATGACTGCTAGGCTGTTGTGCTATGATCCTATAGATAATAAGACAGCTCGCCCCCCGCGCCGCGTTTTAATCAAGTTGAATAAGATATCACTAGCAGTCATTTTATTAACAAATAAAAGTGTTGGAATAGAAAAATGCGAATTAAATAAAAGCAGAGTAGTGGCAATTGTGTTGTTGGTCTAGTAGAAACAGTATCTTATGCAACCCCAGGCCATAATTTTCTTCGTATTTACGACACATTCACTTTATATTATTTCCACTTTACCTCGTAAATTGACAGCAAGAAACTTTATTACACTTCCAACCGTCAGCCGTCGCAAAATCGTCCGCGTAATTTCACTCCACATCTTTTTTACAAGCCGCATTGACTTTATCAATGACATTTCAGGCAATTGAATAATTGACATCGGCAATTGTTTTATCTGCAGTAAAAACTTTATTTTCCCTGACAATGATGTTCTTGTCTTTGCAAAGTTATAAATGCAGTTGAACGAATCGGTGCATCATAAGGAACTGTTCAGTTTAAAATACAAAATTATCCTATTCACCATCAACTTCATTGCTTCAAAAATGTACTTTATGAAGATACTGTTAAAGTCGAATAAGTACACAAAGTAACTGCTTATCATATAGTGTATTCTAAATTCAAACGTAAGTGAAGTCAAGAAGTATCGGTTGAAAAGCCACTTGATTGTTTAATGTTGTTGTAATAATTGGCTCGGCACTTCAAATGCACGTGCAACGTGATAATTGCTAACTTCATAAATGTAATCGTGCACAATTGTGCAATAAAAGTTGGGTCTAATTTGGTGCAGTCGTGAGATGTCATATATCGAACCACCACGACCAATGCACACGACACGCGAGGAATTAATAATTAAATATCACTATTAATGACCTGTTTTTATTCTTATTAATGTATCAGAATTGCTGCAAAAAAAGTTACGGGTAAAATAGAACCAACATCGAAGAGTCTTCCTTTTATTGGACTGTTAAAAAAAAGTACAAGCACATTATTAACACACAACCATAAATAGTTAAATATGTACATAGAAACACCCATGACTCAGGAACAAGTTCCGTGCTCATCACACGAATAAATATACGAGTATGTGTTTACCAGGATTTAAACGCGGGAGCCCGGGACCATCGGCTTAGTAGGCAGGGTCACTACACACTAGGTCAGACAGGTTGTCAAATATGTAAACTTAACACAGTTAATATGAAAAGTTTTTAGTGCTCACACAGTAAAGGTTTGCCGTGTTTAAAGCAAGAATTTTTCATATAAGTTGTAAAACCGTTATAAAATAAATGGTAAACAACGAAACATTACATAATATGAGATGGTTCATTTTAGATGTTTAACTCTATTCGTTATGAATTAAAATGAAGGAATGATGCTTACTGTATTAGGTTAAACAAAAATATGAATTAAATTATATTTCAAATTTACTTAATTGAGCGTTGTAGGGTTTTTAAGTAAACTGATTCAAAATAAATGAATGAAATCAAATAATATAATATGACTGTCATTATCAGGGATGATAGCAAGAGGCCTGATGGGGTCTTTGGTTCCTTGGAGCCTGGGACGGATGTTAGTGTGGTATGCTGCCTGCGTAGACACACTGACACCGTCCCACCTCCAACTGACTAATGTAAAAGTGGGCGCAGCGAAGGAAAGCGCCGAAATTTTGAAACGTATCAACTATAAGAGCCTCGGTAGACAGTGCCATTTTGTACCATTTGGCCTTGAAACTCTATGTGCATGGGGGGGAACACTGGGACGCACTGGGAAGTGTGTGCAATTTTTTTCAGTAATCGCGAAGAGCCTGGTTGACGTAACTGGTGACCGAAGAGCTGGCGGCTTCCTCGCACAACATATCAGTATTGCGATACAACGAGGAAATGCATCCTTGGTACAATGCCTCAAGGGCCTATTTTAGATTTAAGCTTGTTATAGTAATCCTCTGTATACAGGCTGACCTTAGCCATTGGACAAACCCTGAAATCCCACGTAGGGTTACTTCTCAGGAATGCTCTGACGTTAATATTTTTTTAATTAGAACAAAAGATAAAAAAATAAAATTTTCGAACAAAAGTTATTTGCAATAATCGACAACAAAAAGAAACATACTGTGTTAATCTTTGGCAGTGTTTTTGTCAATTTGTTCGAAATATTTGATAATGATGACATTTTTCAAAGCTTATTAGTGTCATAAATAAAAATAATAATCAAAAAGGTCGAAGAAGGTTCCATACTATTCTTTTAGGATATTACCTTAGGAGCTACTAACACATACAGGCTGCTCCAAAGTAAAATATGGTAATTTATTAATTTCTTCGAAACCGCTACACCGGCTGTTATGATACTTTGTACACTGGTTCTAAATATCCTAATGCATATGTAAATTTTGGCTTTGTCCAATGGGGACACACTGTATAATATACCATTTTCTTCAAATTCATAATAATCGAAAAAGAGAAAATCATCTAAATTATTTTTTTAGAGTTAACGATCTCGCTATAGAAATGTACGTATATTTGACTCTTATTTGTGGCTATAATGTTAATCCGGAGTACCAATCAACACCTAATTCATATAAAATAAGATAAATTACCAGAAAATATCTAATCAACATGCGAATTGCAGCATTTAAACAAATAACGGCTCCATAATTTATATTGTTCAAATAAAAAAGCCTCAAAGGATTACTATTAAGGACCACAAAATAATCGATTACGATTAAACCGAATGCCCCCAACACGAACAGATAATCGATTCGCAATTAAATCGATTTCGATAAATGTCAATCGTATCATGTACTAATTGCGTGCAATTATCGGTATAGTTAATTATCGGCCGAATATTATTCCGATAAATAATGAGCGTATGAAGTGAAAGTGGGGCAGTACGGTGGTCTGGACTTGTATTTTTTTTATATTTTAACCGTACAGAGTCAAACTGAAGTTTTTCGCGGTAGGGCTTCAGGGCACGACTTATATATGACAATATACACAATATCTGGCAACGCGCATGGTACACCTCTGGAGTTGCAGTCGTCCATAGGCTACGGTAACTGCTTACCATCAGGCGGGCCGTATGCTTGTTTGCCACCGACGTAGGAAAAGAAACGGCCAAGTGCGTGTCGGACTCGCACAGGAAGGGTTCCGTACCATTATCTATAAACACGGCCACACATCCAAGTACTGACCCCGCCGACGTTGCCTAACTTCGGTGATTGGATTAAATATTTGTTTTATTCTGGTTTTAGTATTTTTTGGTAAAGCGGCAACAGAAATACATAATCTGTAGAAATTTCAACTGGCTAACTATCACGGTTCATGAGGTACAGCCTGATGACAGACGGACGGACGGATGGACGGATGGACGGATGGACGGACGGACGGACGGACGGACGGACGGACGGACGGAGAGCGGAGTCTCAGTAATAAGGTCCCATTTGACTCTTTGGGTACGGAACCCTAAAAAACACCTGTATATATGTGTTGAAATTGTTCTGTTTGACTATACGTAGAGGGGTGGTATACTCGTATATAAATTCTACCTACTTGATCAACAAAATATCTTACATCATGGTTACTGACTAGTTCCCTACGTTAACTTTTGGCGGCTAGATCCTTCATAATGGCGAATTCTAATTGCATCGATATGACAGTAAACTTTATTTACAACCGAACATATAGAATTTTTCCCTCTTATACAGCTTATTTAAAAATACCTACTTATTTTGACATTTGCCCAGTTATGGAGAACTTATTGTGTTAAATGATAACTAAAAAAACTTCACGTGGCGATCGATAATCGTTCCCTTAGAATCATCGAAATGATATTTTTGTACAAACACGTCTTCCTCCGCAAAATCGTCATGTAGAATTTAAATCGTTAAATTTATAATGAAGATACGAGAATTGTTTTGTGTTACCAGTATATTCGCCATCGTGACGATGTTTTTTCAAGAAATTGTTTCTTAGTGGAGCTCTATAACATTTGAAGAATGTATGTTTGAAATTTTAAGGTCCTATTGTGCAGATGGTATCTATTTAATTAAAATATTAGATATATTTAGAAGAACTGTTCTAAGTGTTCTATATGAACGCCGACCAATCTTAGTCACAGATAACATGTCACATTCTCCAAATGGCCATCACCCCGTCAAAGTGAATTGTTCTAATCCGTTACTGTGTTGTCGACCCATCACAAACTTGAAAAACATCGCATCTTTGTAAACTAATTTATTGTGAAACTAACCTTATGCGTAACCAATTTAAGGTCCAGATTTAGAAATGCAAAAACGTACACACCGTACACCGTGTACCGTACGTGCACGTAGTAGACACTGTGCAGTCAAAATTGCACTGCGAATGAGACAGTATCATCCGAAATGGTGTCACAATCTAATCAGAACTGTAGAAAGGCGACTAATAAGAACCCAGTTAGAGTTACCAAAACAATGACTGAGTTTCATCGCATAATCGTATCAGCATATTGCTTGATAAAGGAAATATTACTTTATTCGTTATATTAAATGTCATTTTCTGCTTGACAAATGTAGATTTGTTCTTAAGTTTTGGAGGAGAAAGATCTTTGCTGCTGTTTTAAGTGGCACTTGGCTAATCAGGTTGGTGACTGCTGTGCCATTAAGGATGGCGCATAAAAGTTAACAGCAGATTGCTACTAAACTGACACTGTATGCCAATTATAGAAGTGTAGGACGAATTAAACAGCTAGATCTGCTTATGCTTGGTCAATGCACTCAATTTTGATACCGAAAACTGGGGTTACTTTAAATCGCAGGAAAAACATTGAACTTTGAGATTCGATCTTTGAGAGGTTTTGATCTTTAAGCTCAAGGATTTTATGATAATTATGTGGCAATTTAACAGAAATACATAATGAACGCATTTAGAAACTAATTCCTTATGGATTCAAAATCAATGATCATTGTTTCCCCTAGATTCAAAGTAACCCTAGTTTACCGGTACTGATTGCAAAAGTTGATCCTTCTTGATCCAGCGATGGCAGCATGGTTCCATTTTTATCGCTTACTTACATACTTTTTAGGCCGCCGAAGTTTAAAACAACTTCAAGAAATAACACGAATAAATACTAACGTAAATGACGTAAATGTACTAAGTAGTGCTTGGCACTTTCCTAATAGTTACTAAGTATCTTTAACTCTGAGGGCTTACCGCGAACCACGTTCGACGCGTTACCTCCCTGTTACACTTAAGTACGAATTTACAAGTGCAATAGAGAGGCAACGCGTCAAACGTGATACCTAGCAATAAAGTGACAAATGGGATGTGATCGAACGATGTGAGTATGACATCCGCAAATGTCAAAATATAGGCAGCAACATAGTCTTTGATATTCGCGACAGAAATGCAGCCGGCAGTAATGTCGCGCTGTAATACTGCTGCAGTAATGCTGCTGAACGATCTTTTGAGTACCTAACTTGAATGGTGAATCGGTGCTAATGCCATATGAAACATGAAGTCCTAAGCGTAAATGCTCAAGATACATCTCAGTAGTTTCGTTAGAGATAACCGACCAATAAAAAGAATTCCTTATAAGCGTCTTATTGGCAAAGACAAATTGTCGAAAGTATCGGTTTAATGATGCGGGCCCCAAAGGGCAGTTAAGCCAATTCCGGCCCCTATAATAAAGCTTGACCCGTCGACGCCTGCGTCTGCGACGATGGTACAGTCCTCTTGCAACTCCAGTGTTGAGACTTTGATCTTGCTTGCTTTGGAATCCTACCTCCGTATATATTGCTTTCTTTGTTTACTCCACTTTATTTTCTCATTTTTTTTCTAGCGTTATACATATAACCGTCTACCAAATCTAACACTGTCGATTACCGTTGAGGTGACCTGTTCATCAGTTAACCAACCTTTTTTTCGAACGGCCATATCTCGGAAAATTTTTATTAAAATAAATTACTGCGTACATTATTCGATTAACAATTTACTTAGCTACAAATTTGCATTCAAGAAATTAAAGTTTAGAAATTATTATGCTTTTAGAAAAAAATAATTTGGATAATAGTGTCCATCCTATAGGATAGTACAGTCAGCATCAATAGTAGCTGATGAAACAACGCGCCAAAAGTATCTGACAATTCAGATAACTTTTCCAAATATATATAAATTTCTAAAATTCACATTCAAAAGTATATCTTTTACAGTCTTTGTTGTTCTATATATAAGACATCACTTTTTGTTAAGCTGTTACAGAATGGTAGATACTTATGAAGCGTTATTTGATTCGTTACTTTTGATGCTGACTGTACAACCAGGGGGGATTTCTAGAGTTAACCAAGTTGTACACATTTAATCAATAATTGTAATGTTTTTATTATTTGAAAATAGAAAGCCCCCGCAAATGTACAAACTCAGTTTTCATTAATTAAAAAGATACGAAACTAAAAAAAAATCTTCTTACATATTGTACTTGAGAATCAATTTTGTACCAACACCTATTACCCGTAAAAATTTGAAGTTTCTGACACATCCTATGTTGAATTAATATGTAATTATCATGGTAATAACATTTGTTATTTAGTTGGTTTGGCGTTGTCTAGATTAATCGCTGTTGCCTCCAACCCTTAATGCCTAAATACGAACCTCTTTGATGTAGTCAGTAGTCACGCCAATTATTAAGGTGCTCCCCGTGGTTTTCATCGATTTTTGACAAGTTTCGAGTCGTTACTCCTGCATTTGCCCTATAGGTAGAATTATAAGACAAACGGCTATCGGTTCTTCCATCTTTTGGTCTGCCGGATTTTGAAAGAAATGAACTCTTATTTTTTTTTAAACAATGTCTTGAAAAACACTTTTTTCGTTGCTAGATTGCTATGAAGGATTTTACATGTACGAATTCTACATTTGGGTTCGTGTTTGACGTCACTAAAAACTGGTCAGAGATTTTAATTTTAAACTAATTAACACAAAAGTTATGGCCAGTAAACCAGTTCTTTGGCCTAAAATTCTTCAACTTTGATGCCTAATATCTAGAAGACATTAAACTTCGAAGTAAATATGGTATATTGTTTACAGCCGTTGCTGTTAATATGATAAGCTACAAAAAAACATTAGAAAACTAAGGGTTTCAGATGGAAGCTCATTGGCGTTAGGGACCCCCTTAATAATAGTTACATATCTTCAATCACATCACTTCCATATTGGTGACTCTTTTGTGATCTTGAATTCTATTTTATAGGTCTAAGAGCCAATTTGCCATATTATGTATTCTGCGATCTAGTGACAATTCAAGCTTTCAATTAGCGTTGATTCAATAATAACACTTGGCACGGTTTTTCAGACCCCTTAACGCCTGCAGTTTTAAAATGCGAACGAAGTTTTGTTTGTATGGAAAGGTGAAATTCGGCCAAGTCTTAAATATAGCTTTCACAAAATACACGCCGAGTAGAATTCAATAAAACTACGATTTGAACGTTGATTAAGGTCAACGAGGAACAAGAAAAAGCTGATTGACCCAATTAAACTTATACGAGATAAAATACGTGAATGTGAAGGGCCAAGTGGAGCCCATCACGACTCGCGGCCTAATCGACATAATGGCGACTCTGTCGTCACTTGACCCCCGACTCTAAATCCATTTAGGTTATTTGTCGTCGGATAAGTAGCGCCGGGTCAGCGCGCGCGCAGCATCCCGCCATCCTGCTCACTCGCACGCCCGATCCCTAATGAGCGACAAAGATAGCTAGCTGTGTAAGTCTAGACGCCGATTCGCGATACTTTACGAAGTTTATGGCGGTTTGGTAACCGTGGGAGTTTATAGGATAATTTTATATTTATTTTCAGGTCGGGAGGGCAGAAAAGAAATAAACATAACAGTATGTAATTTCTAGTAAATAATGCTGCTTATATGTATTTCCCGAAAGTACCGGGAATTCCGGGATTTTCAAATTGAATTCCCGGTTCTTAGATGGGCTCAAAATTCCGGGATTTCCCGGTACTTTCGGTACCGGTATTTCACGGGAGCAAACCCTAATACTAACCAAATCGAAAAGATGTTACTTTTCCGATTAACCTTTACTAGGGACACATGACCCAAGTATCGACAATAAAACCCTATATCCTCTAGAGCAGCCATACCCAAACCGCAGTGCGGTTACCACTTGACGCGTTTTCTGAACTTCGCGGCTAGCTTCTGCTTCGTTGGCTAACTTTATCTAGTGCGGTTTTGTGGTCTAGTATTACTAGATGAAAAACAACGAAGTTTTTAAATGCAGATGATAGTTCTTTGCACTCGAGCACGTCTGATCATGATTAATGAATATTTTTTGAGTAAATATTGCTTTCTGTTTATTATATTGAACTGGACCTAACGAAAATAAAAAAAAATTTTTCTTCCGTTGACTATGGAGATTCCTAAACCCGTTTAAACATATATAATAATAATGCACTGTCGTTCAAAGCCTCTATTTTAGGGTTTTGTTATGTCTTTTACACAAAATCAATCACACCTGTTTTATAGTAATGAAACTAATGAACATTCGTTCATTCATTCTTTTACAATTATGGCTTCAGTTCGGTGGGACTATTTTTGCCATGGTCAAGGTATTAGGAGCTTTAAGTACGACTAAAATTATACGGTTAGTACAAGACAGTGTACGGTGATTTTATCAGCTCTTGTAAAGCGATAGCGCGTGGACTACCGGCCGTTGACTACAAAATGGTGGTTAAACGCGTTTCAAGATTAATTCTCCATTCACTGCACACTACCACATTAGTTTACTGTGTAATAAGCTATCGATATTACACTTTGAACAATACATTAAAACAATAAATTGATGATAAAAAAAAGGAATTAATCACGAGCCGCTCGTGGCATCGCGTCACTATCAAAATGGCGCTCGAACCGAAAGGTAATGAAAAATCTTTTCTTTGCCAATGAATGTCAATGTCATAACTGTCATTCATGACAAAACTCTATAGCTAAAAGCTGCGCCCATGTTAACATGAAAAAAATAAATGAACGAATGACAATGATTTAGAAATCCTACCATTACCCTGTGTTTGAGACTGCAGTATTTGTCAACACAAATCCAACTCTTTTTAAGACAGTCTCTGATTTCTTTTCGCGGAGTACTAGGTACGCTAAAGATATATACACAGAACCCGCAATTAATTTTCCGATCAATTTTACAATGTTTATTTGTAGGTTGCTTCTGTATTTTTTAAATGTAGAACCAATAAGAGTTACTGTTACTCGTATAATTTTTAAACATGGTGCCAGCCTTGACCGTAACTCTTTTATATTTGCTACTAACAATTAGTTCCGTTGCTGTCATGTTCCTTCTGTCACACCATTCTGAGAACCTCCAAACGAGCATGAAGCATTCATAACAGCAGTAAGACAAAATAAGTGGACGGTTCGTGCGTTAAGTTCCAATGAACCGGTGACACATTGAGAAAAACCTAGTTACACCGGTGGACGTGCTGCGGCACTCGGGTGGCATCAGGGACAAGACCATTTACACAGACATATATTTTTAAGCTAATATACTTATAGTGTGTATTTTTGATACGACCACTTAAACACAGGGTAGGTATTTTCGGCTCTAATAAACACACTTTTATAGGTTTCATAAAAATGGACGAATTTCATTTTGTCGCATTAATGACGCGACGTCACAATTATCACAAGTGATCACGTGAACACATGATGATTCCTATAGTAAGGCGCACATTGCATCCGATTCGCATGTCGCTCCGATGTTTGAGAGAGCCAACGCTGAGCGCGTATTATAGCGAGATCCCGCTCGCACGTCGAAGCGACGTACGAATCGGATGCAGTGTGCCATGCGCCTAAACTCAAGTGTCGGACACCTCGTCTGGGACCCGGGATGTTCTAATGCCTCATCCTTAAGGCGAAGGGTAGGGCAAGCTCTTTCCATACAAACTTTGTGCGCGTTTTTCTTCGTTTGTGTTTGCGCTACAGTTATTATTTTTGGTAGATATCCTTATTTTTCTATTAGCTAGGGCTTGATGTATTATTATTATCGAAAGGGTTGGTTTTCTCAGCTCTAGGCTGGTAATCAGCTACATTTACGGGTTATTTACCAAGTAAATGTAGCGGGGGTTGTTGAATTTAAGTTGTTTCCGGGGTATTATTTTCTGTGTCAAGTTGCATAAGTTTTCTCACAATTGGGCATGTATTTAATATAGCGGCTTTTTGTAGAATAGTGTAGATATACGATTTTAGATCTAGTAATTTTAAACTATGGTGAAGGTGTTTTGGGATGACGCCTGTTGTGGATAAAACTATTGGAACTACGTACACTTTCTCTTGTCTCCATATCCTAGTAACTTCGTCTTTTAGTTCTGCGTATTTTGTTATTTTCTCTGTGATGGTCTTTTGTATATTGTGTGTGTTAGGGACTGAGATGTCTATGAGGTAAGTGGTCTTCTTTATTTTGTCTATTAAAGTGATATCTGGTCTATTATAGTGGATGGTGCGATCTGTCAGTATAGCGCGGTCGTAGTATAATTTGTGCGTTGTGTTCTCTAAAACTACCTGTGGGTTATATTTGTAGTATGATGTATGGTTGTTTTGAATAAGATTATGTTTGTGTGCTAGATTTTGATGAATGATGTTTGCAATTTGATTGTGTCTGTGTGTGTAGTCTGTCTGTGTAAGTGTTGTACATGCTCCGGTTATGTGTTGTATGGTTTCCGATTGGGTGTGACATCTACGGCATTTGTCATTTGTAACTGTTGGTTCTTTTATGATGTATTTTCGGTAGTTTTTTGTGTTAACTATTTGGTCCTGAATTGCGATAATGAAGCCTTCTGTTTCTGGGAACAAACTACCTATTTTCAGCCAAGTGTTTGATGCAGTAGTATCTATGTGGATTTGTTCTATGTCGTAGGGATGTCGTCCGTGAAGTACCTTTTTCTTCCAATTGTCCATCTGTTTCGTTTGTGGATCCTTATCGAGATTTCGCGTTTCAGGTAGTTGGTTTAGAATAAGTGGGGTGTAGTTGAGGTCATTTTGGACTATTGTTTTATGTATATTTATTATTATTTTTTTGTATTATTATTTTTTTTAATAAAGAAAAATTTCTACATCAAGTTCTGCGTATATCCAATATATACAGTCAGCGTCAAATACTTCGTAGCAATCAAAGTGGCCAAATAGTTCGGTACACCATACTAAATATATGGTGTACCGAACTATTTGGCGCTGACTGTACAAGAAAAAAATGTATTAGTTAGAAAATTTGCACAAGGTTTGTATGGAGAATGCCTTGCCCTACCCTGCGCCTTAAATAGCGCCATCTACAACAATCAAGCGGCTTTGCTTACTAGTCATTATATTTTCTTGTCCCTGTCGGCACCCATTAAGGGACAAAAAGTGCGCATGCGGCGAATCGCATACTGGGTGCAACACCCGCTAGCTCGAGACAATGACCAACTTTATGCGAGTTAAGGCACCGTGAGTTCAGTATCCTTATTCTCGAGCCACTGACATATTCGCTAGCAACTGCGTAAACCCTCAGTTATCCGAATACATAAATTATTTCTTCCACTACTATGGTGTCTCTCGTGTCCGTTAGCTTCGTTCTTCTAGCAATCTATCTCTGTCTATACCATCTCACCGAACTGGTTACATGTCCGATTCTTTCTCTATTCAGGCAGCTCGCCTTGGGAATAGTCTACCTGTCAAAATTAGACAGTATCCCAAAAGGTTTGCTTTTAAACAATCCTTAAGTGAGCACTTTGCTGGCAGTACTGGAAAATCTTAGTGTTCCTACTTTGTATTTATTTGGAAGTGTAATATTTAGAGCCATCCCACACTAGCGTCTCCCGAACGTCTGTCCTGGGGCGCCCCCGCCTGCAGCGCGGCCCCACGAAGGCCGGGCATCGTGGGGCCGCGCTGCAGGTTCTGTGGTGGCAGGCAGGCTCATTAGGTGCACTCGTACAAAAAGAGTCAGGCCAACTGTAATGAACAGTGCACGGCGCCTTCGACGCCCTTACACAAAAAAAATCGGGAAAATCCTGACGTCTATTTGATGTGATGAGAGCGCTTTAGTGCTTGAAGCGCCCTTGACCTTTCGACTGATAATCCTGACGTATGAGAAGCGCTGCGCGCAGACCGTAGTGTCGGGGGCCTACGGCGTCCTCATACCTAGTCAGAGGCGGGCGAAGGCCGACGTAAAGTCCTGGGCAACAAAGGCACCCTCATATTAACGGGTCAACTTACAGGGCGCTCTGCTCGTGATCCGATGCGCTCATCTCGTAGTAGGTACCTCATATAGTCGGGCGACGCCTGACATAGATACGTGGCGCGGATTTTTTTTTGTAATGTAAGCATGTCGTGTTAAAAATCAGAGCGCAACTTCGATTATATGGCAGCGTAGCTATTTAACGACGGGTTCATGTGACTCTTAAGAAAAATATGCAAGTTTGTAGGGCACTTACAAATAATTGACGGTAGCGCCACACGAATAGATATTATCTTAAGTGCGTGTAAAACGACCATTATTTTATAATATGTCGGCTCTACAAGCTCAAAATAATTCAAATTAAAAAAAACACGACAGATACAACCACAACTATTCTAAAGTCAATAAATACTGAGTAGCCTATCTCTAAACATTTTGATTATTTAGATCTAGCTTTCGTCCACGGTTTCATCTGCGTTGATTAAAACTATACTATGTTTTCTCCCGGGCCACAAAATCTCCATACGAAATTTCATCTAAGTAGTTTTAGTATGAAGAGGACAGACAGACAAAGAGACAGAGAGAGAGGTTTTCGCATTTATAATAATTATTAAAAAAATCGCTGGTGGCATAGTGGCAAGAGCGTGCGACTTGCAATCCGGAGGTCGCGGGTTCAAACCCCGGCTCGTACCAACGAGTTTTTTGGAACTGAGGTATGTACCAAATGTACGAAATATCATTTGATTCCCTTTTCGGTGAAGGGAAAAATCGTGAGGAAACCGGTCTAATCCCAATAAACCCTCACCCTCTGGGTTAGAAGGTCAGATGGCAGTCGCTTTCGTAAAAACCATAAAAATTCTTGGGATTAGTTGCAAAGCGGACCCCAAGCTCCCATGAGCCGTGGCAAAATGCCGGGACAATACGCGAGTTTACGTTAGCCCTTCAAATCTCGAACTCAACGACCACTAAGCCTTTAATAATGCAGGTTAAGAGGAAAATGAACTACCGCTTCCCTATAGGTACAAATACGTTCACATTTATTTGATCTAGGCCCTTTTTAAACTGTTATAAAATAAATGAAAACATCGAAAAAAGTCAAAGAAGTGTAAATATATTTGATATAATGTTAATATCCCGGACAAAGACTAATACGGTTCTATAGAGAAGAGGTCGTCCATTGTGCTCTTAATCCAGCTTTGTAATCTTCTTGTTGTGCTATGTCATCATCTGACGTTGGCGACCATCTCTCGGAACTTATTTCTATCCTTAGCCTTAGCCATAATGCTCAGGTTGGCAGCGTCATTAATATGAGTCCAGCTTTTAATGTTATCCATCCAGGCTAGCTTCCTTCTTCCTCTACTTCTTTTGCCCTCTATTTTGCCTTCTATTATTTTCCTTAGAATTTCATATTCAATTTTTTTCTTAATTCTTTGCAAAAACTTCTACATTGGTTATTCGATCACTCCATGATATTTTTAGGATTCTTCGGCAGAGCCACATTTCAAAAGCGTTTATTTTTGCCTCTATGGTTCGGTTTATGGTCCAGCCTTCGACCTTCGACTTCGAGCTTTGTAATAATTTAAAACATCAAAAAAGTCAAACGAAGGGGCATGTGGCCAATAATTATACTATAAGTACATCAAACTGTGTAAGTACCTTTCTAAACATATTTGACAAAGACTCCGGTTCTATGGAGAAAAGGTCGAACATTTTTTTCTTAATTCAGCTTTGTATGGCCTCTGAAAATGGACTACTCTATTCACTCTGATCCAACTAAACGTTTACATTGTATCATTGCATGAGTCAAGAGTCCCACTTTTAAAACGATACCTATTTGCGTTCCATAAAATATTCCATCACCTCTATCATCACTACATAAGGATGAGAATAGAGTAAAAATCAGTTTCAGAGCAGCATTTTGGTTGATTTTTAGATTAAAACAATTACAGGAAGTGCACAATGCGTCTGCGTTCAGAAAAAGCTTTAGTTAGTTTTGTTAAACATTTCTAGAAACAATCATTGTCAGTCTTATTCCTATTGCATCAAGGTCTAATTTTGTTAAATCACCTAGCTTTCGTGAAATGTCATTCATGTGCAGTGCCGTTTAAAAAGGGGCATATGAACAAACGGCGCTTACGTCATTTATCCACTTTCCCACTCAAAATTCTACGCTTCGTGACATAAGCGCCGATCTTCCTATAATCCTTTTTTTATTTAGAATGAGACTTAACTGTGAATTGGCGTGTACGCCATTTTGAAGTTGAGCTGTGGCGAGTGTTGATAAGTCGGCTCAATTGAGATTGATTAAAACCTCTATTTTTAATACGTACTAATTAATCTCGCTATTTTCAGTTGCTGTTAATTGTTCGTGTTATTGTAAAAGTTGGTGCGGTGCCTTTACTGTGTTTAATGAGAAATGTTGTTAAAATTTATGATACAGTATATAGAGTTGGACCAAACTAACTGTGCGTGGCGTAAAGGCAAAGTGTGGCAATATCATAATTAAGAGTGAAGAATAGCACGTACTCTTCCATAAAAAAAACCACTTTTAATTGACACAATGGAAGCTAGTTTTATAGATTTTAGTTTTTTTCAAAATTTGCATAACAAAAAAAATTTTTTTTAAGCAAAAAATATATAATGCTAAAGCGATCTATATCAAAATCAAACTGATTTGTTAATATTTAATTAATGGAATCCGTTTTCTCTCGAAATGGAATTTGATAGAAAAAGTACCGTTACTTCGTTAGGATCGCTAAGCCAGGGATCGGAAACCGGTATTTTTTGTATGGGAACGAAAACGGTATTTTTTCGTTCTTTGTTAATTATTTCATTTCTAATTGGGCAATCTAATAATACGAATTCGTTATCTAAAAAGTCTAAAAACACAACCGAGTCCTATATTTGGAGTATAAAATAAACCGAAATATATGTTTATTTCAAAGTTTTTCCTTAAAACCGGTTCCGATCCCTGCGCTAAGCTATTCTTCCCTTTTAATGTCAAATTTCTTTATCGTAACTAAAGGTTAGGCATGGTATAAATTTGTTATTGTTTGTTGTTCACACACTCTATATAAAAATAATCATTTTAAAACATAATTATTATATGCGACGTGGTGGAGGCGGATCTGCGCGAGCTTCGAGTCGACAATTGGCGAGAGGTCGCACAGGACCGAGAAAAGTGGCGGTGTCTTGTGTCGGCGCCAAGTCTCATTTTGGGTGCTGAGCCAACGGAGTAAGTGAGTAAGTAGTAAGTAATTATTATACATATTTTTAGTATAGTGTATGCCGTACGTTAAGCGCGGCCGTGGCAGGCCCAGACGGAGATGGCGGGATGATTTAGACACCTTCATCAGTAACTGGCCAGAAATAGCACAACAACGGGAGCTGTGGAGATCACCGGGAGAGGCGTTCACCCAGCCGTGGGACACTATAACGGGTTAACTAAAAATAATAATAATTAGAGCTTCAACATTAACCTTTTGAACGCTTTCTCTCTCGCACCGATATGTGGCCAACACGCCAACATCTCAACTAGTGAGAATAGAATTTAAACCTGTCCTGTGTGACGCTGTCAACAGTAATATTACTTTGACAGCGTCTGTCATGACCCCTTTAGTGGTCGTTGGCGTGGTAGGCAGGACAGCACACGACCCTTAGTGGGTCTTGGCATTCAAAGGGTTAAGCATCTTTATTAAGTTTTCCTTTTAATGTTTGAACCATTTGTTTATGATAAAGGAGGGGAACAAGCAGACGAATCATCTGATGGTAAGTGATTACCGTTGCCCATGGACACCCACAATACCAGAGGGGTTGTAAATGCGTGGCCGGCCTGGGAGTACGCTCTTTTCTTAAAGGTTTGAAGGTCGTATTTGTCCGGAAATATCGAAGGCGACAGTTCATTTCAGCGTTTAGCTATGCGGTGCGAGGTAGGAATGATAAGTAGGTAACACTAAACGTGTTAAGAAACTAAACATGCCATATTATAATATTATGCCTCGTTTTTGTGTTATTACCTACCTAACAGAAACACTAAATTATTATTGTCTGTCCCAGCAATTCCCAAACTATGGGTCGCGAGCGAAATTTGAGTGGGCCCTGAAACATAAGACCATATGTAGACCGATCGAGTTCACAGCTGGTACAGTCAGCATCAATAGTAGCGGATGAAACAACGCGCCAAAAGTATCTGATATTCCGGATAACTTTTCTAAATAAAGATAAATCTTTTAAGGTCTTTATCGTTCTACACATAGAACCATCACATTTTGTTAAGCTGTTACAGAATGGTATAAACTTTTGACACCTTGTTTGATCCGTTACTTTTGATGCTGACTGTACTAATGCTCCTAATAAGACAACCAAGAGGTGGGTCTAGAATTTGTCAGTTTTTGTTAAGTGGGTCGGAGCCCAGTCAACTTTGGGAACCACTGGTCTAGCCGAAGTTAAAAAGATATCACTAAAATCATAGACTATCTAACACATTCTAGGTAAACTAATGACAAGCTGCAAAAAATGTTATATGTATGCAGAAAAGTAATTTTAAATATCAATTACACTAATCTGGTTAAAATATCAATGTGTTTCAATCGCGCTCATAGAATTGCGCATAAGAGCGAGCGGGAGCGATACGTTTATAATACCTACGATAATTATCGAATAAGCGTGCATTTAAATAAGTATTTGTTAATGTCACAATATGACGGGCTAGGAAATTAATACTGAAAGTGATTTATGTACTAGAGGAACTAGTTTTGCAGCGCGGATTTACTTAGCTAGATATTTTTGTAGAAGATGAAAATAAAGCTTAATTCACACAAACATAGTCGCCGCCATACAATACATTATGTTACGCGCTCATTCAATTTTAATCCTAAAATAACATATGATTTGACATGGCATGAACATTTAAGTGACATAATTTCTGTCTGGAAGGTACTCGTTTTTGATGACAGAAGTTGTAATAAAGATAAATGAGAGATAGTAGAAGTTTTAAAGACATAACTTATTATAGCTTTCATTCGTAAAATTGGTACTTAATACAAAGTTGGTTGAGTAGTAGATTTACATACAAAACTATTACCATTCGCTCAATTTTACGAAGTCGCGTAGCAACTACGCTCGCATTCTATTGCAAATTGTTTCGATTTGTTATTTCACTTACCCACCAAAAATGTTTTTATTTTATTTTATTGTGTTTAGTTTAACTTTTAGATTTTTAGTTTAAGTCATACATGTACCTACGTTTTTTGTTATAAGTGTGCGCTCACCTCTAAAATGTATTTTGCATGAAAAAAAAAAGAAAAATTCTAATGTAAGTAAGTGAATATTTTTGTATTCTTATGAGAAATAAAGATCTTTAAACCTAAACCTAAGTCTGTCCATCCGTCCGTCCGTGTGTTACACCAGCTATTTTACTCGGAAACTATGAGATAGGTCTTTAAAAATAACATTAAGATTGCTAAACACGTTTTTTGATTAAGTCAATACTTTTGGAAATAATCCCTTCGAAAGTCAAAAATACTATTACTATTACTAAGACTCCGCTGTCCGTCCGTCCGTCTGTCCGTCCGTCCGTCTGTCACCAGGCTGTATCTTATGAACCGTGACACACAGACAGTTGAAATTTTCACAGATGATGTATTTCTGTTGCCGCTATAACAACAAATACTAAAAAGTACGGAACCCTCGGTGGGTGAGTCCGACTCGCACTCGTCCGGTTTTTTAGGTATACCTACCAATTTTCTGTCCGACGGAGCCAGAAAGCCGCAGCTTTGTTTAGGCGCAGCGGGCCAAAAGTTGACACGTTCCGGCCAGATGGCAGAAAAATAATACACAACTGCACAAACGGACATACCCGCCCAGTTTCTCACTATCTTATTTTGATTAATTCCCTCTCACTTTGTCACTATCCGCATATCGTGCGTAAGAGACAAATAGACCTCTCGAGCTGTCACGGTTTCTATTTCTGATAGGAACGCGTTTCGAAACATTGTTGCGAATTATAAGACAACAGTAAAATTAAAGCATTAGTTCTGCAGTAATGCGGCGCCACATTGCTGTCGATTGCATTGTGGCCGCAAACTGCTGCAAATGTCAAATTTAATATATCTTTTTCAATAAAATTATTTATTTGATTCTGGGTGGCCTTGGTAGAGAGCATTTCGCGTTAAAACTCTGGGTCTATGGGGTCCCAGCGCGCATAAGGTTTTTTTACCACTAGTTACCACCAAATTTCATTATATTTCTGGGAATTTTGGTGGTAACTACTGGGAAAAAAATCCCACGTTTTACCAGAGGTAACTACTAGAAAAAATCCCAGTAGTTACCACCAAACCGGGTTGGTAGTAACTAGTAGGAACTTTTTTCCCAGTTGTTCCCACTGATAACAGGTGGGAAAAAAATCTAGTAGTTACCACTTGGTGGTATGGTGGTAACTAGTGGGAATAACCCGAAATCCCAAAGCATCTGGTTGACGTAACTGGTGACCGAAAAGCTGGCGGCTTCCTCGCACAACGTATCAGAATTGCGATAAAACGAGGAAATGCCACCAGCATCCTTGGTACAATGCCTGAAGGGCCTACTTTAGATTTAAGCTAGTTATATAATACCTTTGTATATTGTTATTGTAAATACGAGTAAATCGTTTATTTTGATGCTTCCTGCAGCAGTGCAGTCGGCAGAGTCTGAATCCAAACGGCACTTAAGAACGCGTTTTGAAACACTGTTGCGGCGATCAAGGCAACAGTAAAACTAAAATATCATATAAATGTACATAAAATATAAGGTAACACCTACTTTATTCCCTACATAGTACCGGTTAAAAAGTAGTAACTTACTTTTATAGAGTGAAGATATTTGAAGACTGTATGGACCACACCTTGCGCATTTTGTCGGCATTGAAATTGTATTTACGTAGTTGTTGATTGATGGAGAAGGTACAGGCCATGGGTAACAAATATCTGGTTACCCTACCTTGTAAAGGGGCCTAGTAAAGGGGCCTAGTAAAGGGGCCCGGTAAAAGGGGCCTAGTAAAAGGGGCCCGGTAAAAAAGGTATGCAGACAGGCAGATTGGAAGTAACGAAGGTTGACTGATACTAATCCCTAACGCGCAGAGGTCATATATGTACGAACCACAAACTTTTAGAGCACGTTTTTGTCAAAAAACAATTACCGTGATAACACGTGCAACGACACAGCACTTTCCGTATTTTTTCGGCATACCAGCATTTTATCGGGTTAAACGACCATTTCAGTCAATTCGATTAAAACGTCAAAGATATTCTTTTTGACACAATTGTCCATATTTTTTGCATTTTAAAATCGTTGACTTTAAGTGTAGACTTAATGGTACGGACATTAAATTTAGTGTTAATATATGTGATATTCTCGGTACATAAAAAAATAGAATTATATTTGTACTTAAGATCACCACGTGGCTAATGTAATGGTGTAGCTATTCCCAGGTAGACCATATGTACTCGTACACGTAATATTAGTAAAAACGTAAACCACCCCAAGAGACTATTTTATCTTGTTGTTGAATTAAAGCGTATACTTTGTATGCTCGCAAATAAGCAAAACTGACCTACCCAAATTGTTCTTCCTCGAGGCATTTTACTTACATTCCAATGAAAGAAACAAAAAATTTAAATGACCAGTTTCAAGTCAGAATAACAATCTATATAATAAAGCTTTCTCTTAAACTGACGTGTTACAACTGAGCGTATCGGAATTTCCAGGTTTTGCAAATTGATAAAACGTGTGGTCTTAAGGCGAATAACATCCGCCATAACAGAAAATACTTTTTGTGAGACTATGGATTTATACAGACGTCAGGAATCCCATACGCGGCAACAAGAGCTAAAAAAACTAGGTACCTATAAAAAGCTTGGAATCGGCAGCTTCTTCCTTTGGACCGCATCCAACGGAGAGCAAGCCGAATTGTCGGCTGCCAGCGTATACCAGATCGGCTTGACACCTTGGGGCTGCGTAGAAAGTAGAAACTAGAGATGAAGCATCACTCTGCATTTTATATTGTATATATAGCCAGTGCGCCGAAGAATTACTTAGATTAATTCCTGGCGCTTCTTTCCGCAATCGCTCTACGCGACAACATTTCCATCTTCATCACATAGACGGTTGGACTGCCAACTGTTTAGGCAATGGTGAGGACTGCCTCAACTGTGCTGTTCTCCATAAACTTCTTGTCTCGCACAACTAAACTGTAGAATTAACTGTCCTCCGCGGTATTTCCGAATGGATTCGACGAAACTTTCAAGAAAAGGGCAAACTCCCATCCAAAAACCAGCAACCCACTTACAACCCCTCTGGTGTTGCAGGTGTGTGACGACGAGGTGTGTGATGGGCGAAGATAATTGTTTATAGGGCGATTCGTCTGATCGTTTGCCTCTTATCATAAAAATATTAACATCATTTTTGACATCTTAATGTATGTACGTAGGTGTCGTAGGTACTCTATCTTTATGTTACTAATCTCTATTAAAATTTTAAATAAAATTAGCTTGCTAGTAACTGAAAAACTTGTAGCGTATTTGTGTCCAAAATAAGTGGACCTGTTTTGATTGGATCGTTAACCATTCTTCTTCTTTTGCTTGGCCTTATCCTACATTAGGTGGTGTCGGCTCTCCTTATCCTTCGGCGCCAAGACGATCTATCTTGAGTTGCGGGGTTGTGGGTAGTTGGGCTTATTCCAATAGTTTGGCCATACTCGTCCATCACGTCGTCCTCGTTTTTGGCCTTCTGGTTTCTGGATCGCTAATCATTGTTAATGATAATTATCAGTAATTAAACGAATATTTGTCGACACTATGCGCCTTAAATCCAATAAAGAAGAAATAGAACCCATCTCAATATGTTTGATGGAAGACGTACGACTTTTAAACAACGCGGGCCACTATTAGCAACAAAGTTGCAAAATTCTCATTGCGTATGCGCTTCGGTGCAAGGAAAAAATAACCCTTTTATCCAGGCTTAAGGTTTATAATAGATTCGTTTAATTATTTCATCACACGTCAAAGTGAAAAGAACTTTTTTCGCATTTTATTAAATTCTATTATAGCTTGTGTATTTTCAATAGCTATGTCTTTTTACATATGACTTATTTATAAGTGTTTTGGTTTGGCACACAATACAATGAGCAAGATATGCCTGATATTTTTTAACGATACCATCCGCTTATTATGGAGAAAATTACGAGTGTAAATTACGTTAACGCCTTTTCAAGTGTTCTAATGGGGATCCGCTTTAATCATCGCATTTCTTTAATAATCTTCCACTAGTTTTTTGTGTCATCCAGTGGGCTAAGCACTGTCGCATTATGTCGCCTGTCACCATGCCTGTCACGTTCTAACAAGTATGTAAGTGCGAAAGTGAGAGGCATAGTGACAGGTGATATAAATGCAACCATTCTGCCACCGCAGAGAGCAAGGATTGAGGTAAATGGGTAACTTCCCTGCAAGGGCCAAACAGCGGGTATTGATTTCAGTAACGCATCTAGGCAAGGGATCAAATGGTGGAATCGATTATGGGGTGGCTATTTAACAAGTGTCAAAGTTATATGGCTTCCATGTCGCGGATAGGTTGCATGCTTGCTTGTGTTGCACACACGGTTAACCGTGAAGGACCTATTATACTAATAATAGTAAGCCTATTCTACTAACTAACTAACTAACTGCTTTGGCTCAGCGATCCAAAAAGAATCTTGGCCTCCGAAACGAGAGAACGCCACCTGTCCCGATCCAGCGCGGTTTCTTGCCATGAATTGGCATTCAGCCGACGCAGGTCCACCTCCACGACGTCACACCAGCGGTACCTGGGGCGCCCAAAGCCTAAGCTTAAAGCCTATTCTACTATTTATGATAAATTCTATCAGGTATGAGGGTACCTATTAAAAATAGTTGATCTTGCAAATCCCTATATGGCTATTTTGAAAAAAAAACTAAAATATGATTCGAATAAAAAAACATATTTAACCTGACATCTTACTTGACTTATATATATAATATTTCACTTCTATATATTTAAGTAGCTAATTGCTGTAGTAATGCTGCCGACTGCATTACTGCAGGAAACGTCATAAACATTTCATCGAGATATTTATTTAAATTTGACGTTTCCTGCAGTAATGCACTCGGCAGCATTATTGTCGAATGCAATGCCACCGCAAATGTGAAAATCGATGTTGTAGTCCGCATTCTTCGGTAGCAATGCAGCCGGCAGCAATGTCACGCCGCATTATTGATTTTTTAGATCTAGGTTTTAAGTTTTGTAGTTTAGTTTTCAGTATAAGTACATTTTTAATTATTTTATCAATAAATTTCTTTATTTTATTTAAGTATTTATAAATATTCATATATTACACAAGGTGTAACAAAATAGAGTGGAATATCGTTGTCTAAGTACCCACAACACAAGCCTTATTGAGCTTTCAGTGGGACTTGGTCAATTTGTGTAATAATATACTATAATATTTAATTTTATTTTTATATAATATTTAAAATTTGATTAAAACGTCAAAGAAATTCGTTCACAAAAAAAGACAATCGTCCATATTATTTTTTGCATTTTAAAATCGTTCACTTTAATTATAGACCTTACGGTACGGAAATTAAATTTAGTGTTAATTGTATATCCTCTGTACATCAAAAAAATATGTGAACACTATAAGATCATCACGTGGCTAAAGGGGTCCACTGATTAACAGTCCGCCGGACGGTATCGGCCTGTCAGTTAGAATAAAAAGTTGACAATTGGATATTTGACACATGTTGAATATTGTAACAGAATTAAGGTAAATTGATAGAAAATGAGCCATCTATTATAAAAAAGTGGAATTAAAGAAAAACATAATTGAGATTATAATAAAATTTGTGTAATAATATACTATAATATTCAATTTTATTTTTATTTATTTATTTTATACGTAACCTACGCACATTATTGGCATCATGTAACCTCCTTGTAGCGGCACTATCCAACACTATCCCAGAGCCAAATAGAATAATGTCATGTTAAAAATTAATTCAACAATTCAGTCACAAGGTGATCAACGCTGCATAAAGTGAATGCTGTAATAACTTGACATTACGAATCAAGGCACGCGTCTTCGTGGATGACACGATCTATATATGGCACGCATAGACAACATAGGTACTAACATTTTCATAGTTCATACTAGCATCTTAAACGTCGTTAAAGAATTCTAGTATTTTAAGTACATGTACGGTACGGATTCAGAGTACACCAGCATTACTGCCGCAGTAATGCGGCGCGACATTGCTGCCGGCTGCATTGCTACCGAAGAATGCGGACTACAACATCGATTTTCACATTGGCGGTGGCATTGCATTCGACAATAATGCTGCCGAGTGCATTACTGCAGGAAACGTCAAATTTAAATAAATATCTCGATGAAATGTTTATGACGTTTCCTGCAGTAATGCAGTCGGCAGCATTACTACAGCAATTGGCTACTTGACAGTTTTTTGCAAATAATGTCAATCAATCCTGATTTTCCTGAAGATCAAATATCTATATCATATCATATCAATTCTTTATTTCGAGATAACAGTGATCCCATTTTTCGTTAGTATTACATAAGATAAGACTTAAAAACTAAAGTTAAAACTTAAAAGTTATGTGAAATATAATCAATTTAATTAGACTTATCATTATGGGACAACAAACGTGTGGTGTAGTGTATAATTAGTACGTAAGCACTGTACCTATATAAGAATGTGTCTCTAACCTATTGGAGGCAGAATATATCATAATTTTCGACGAAGCTGTTGTTTAATTAACGCCGTCCGTACAAACGTGATCAGCAATCATCCTCAGAATGCTGTTTGTGCTATCCCTGAGGGCCTACCGCGAACCACATTCGACGTGTTGCCTCTCTGTCGCACTTGTTGATTCGTACGTAAGTGTGACAGGGAGGCAACACGTCGAACGTGGTTCGCGGTGGGCCCTCTGGTTCTACGCAGTAATGAGGCCGCTTGCTTGCGTATAATTACTGCGCAGCCGTCTGTTCGAGCCTCCGCAAACATGGCGGAGGCGCTGCAGAACCTAGGCAGCCCAACCAGCACCCTGAAGGCGTTGTGGTACACCACTCGCAGAGCATTATACGATTTTTGGGTATAGCTAATCCAAACGCTACCTGTGTAAAAGGATGAACAAGACGCCTTAAACAAAGTTACTTTTACCGCTTTTGAACATCTAGCAAACCTTCGGGCCAGCATGTTCGCCCTTACACACAACGCTCTCCGTTCTCTCTCTATATCCTCATCGTCAGTATATACAGGACTCATGCATTTAAGCCACAGAAAGGTCAGAAATGAGAGTTAAAGTCTGACGCTCGCACTCGACGATTGACGTCGTGACGTCACATTACATAGTCTGTCCTAAATGTATGGAATATCAAGAAAATTGCTATTTTGACCTTGAAATATTGCGTTTATGTATATAAATGTTATACAATTTAATTTTCCCAATTTTTTCAAATAAAAGGTTAGAATCCCGATAAGGGCATTTATTTGTGTGATGAACACAGATATTTTGTTCCTGAGTCATAAGTGTTTTTTTTTTAAATATAATTATGTATTCATCTATATACGTATGTATATCGTCGCCTAGTACCCATAGTACACGCTTTTCTTAGTTTGGGACTAGGTCGCCTGTGTAAGATTGTCCCCAAATATTTATTTATTTATTAAATGTCGCGCCGCATAACTGCAGCTGAAATGCTGGTGCAGTCTAAATCGGAACGATACCTTAAATGTCGTCAAAGAATTCTAGTATTCCATGTACACGTGCATATAACGTATGATGTGTCATAGCAGAGATTACGGTCCCAATAAAGAAATACCTACAATACTTTTGCAGTACGTGCAGATATGTATCGCCTTGAACGCACCTCAATAGTGATGTGGAAACCTGGGAACGTAGTGGGAACTGGGATTGCCAGGCAGAGTGATGGCAGGTGGACCAAAATGTTGACGGATTTGGTAGCCGCTTTTTGATAAAAGAAGCGCCTGGCGGCCGTTAGCTCGTAGGGTGGATGACATCCGGAAAACCGCGGGACACTTCTGGATGAGACTGGCTCAGGACCAGGATAAGTGGCGTACACGAAGAAAGGCCTATGCTCAGCAGTGGGCGACTGGAGGCTAAAATTATGGGAATGTTTTTGGTTCTAAGGATTTAATAAATACATATATAGGTACTAGTTGATCTGTAAGCTGTACACCTCGCGAACCCCCATAACTTCGTTATTTTGGAAATTTTCCGATAAATGAATCGACTAAAAATGCGACTTGTAGACGAGAACATCCGGACATAGGAAAGCATTTTTGTCTAAGTTGAAACAAAGACCTTCGCTTGCGCTCGGTCATAAACAGGGTTTCGTTCATTAGGGTAGGCAACGCGCATATAACACCTCTGGAGTTGCAGACGTATATAGGCTACGGAGACTGCTTACCATCAGGCGGCCCGTATGCTTGTTGGGCACAGACGTATTATAAAAAAACAGTTTCGTTATTTAAATACTTACATACAACGCACAGGTTAAGCAATTAAAGATCCTTTGTTAAATTTGAAAACATTACCTATTCCCAGAGGGCCTGTTGAAGTCAACAGGATGATAATGGAGAAGCCGGAATCGAACCGGAGTTTTCAGCTTACGCGGCTATCGTCCTGACTACTGGACCACTCGGCCACCGGAGTCTTTTTCTTTAATATTTGAGATCTATTTCAACTAATTACAATACTTATAACACGTATGAAAATAATTTGATTTGTTCCCTAGTACATAACACAAATTAACATAACTAAATAATAATATAAAAAGCGTCAGAAAATATCAACATTTCAAAAATACTTAAACCTCTCTCTAACCTCTGTCTGACGTTCCGAGCGAGATATTGCGTTTATGATCCCGAAAGATTAATCTATAGATATTTGAAATTCCATTCAATACATTATTACTATTAATAGCGTATTTATTGGTATATGTATTTATTAAGTTATATTTTTATCTGACTAACAAAAGGAGGCCTCAATTCATCGGATTGTTTTGTTTTAACTATACAAAGTAAACATTTCTTTAAGCCCAATAGATGATGCCATACATTAAACTTCGCTTTTGACAATAACAATATACATAATGGATATATACAGATGAATACTATAACTAGCTTATATCTAAAAGAGGCCCTTGAGGCATTGTACCAAGGATGCTGGCGGCATTTCCTCGTTGTATCGCAATACTGATACGTTGTGCGAGGAAGCCGCCAGCTCTTCGGTCACCAGTTACGTCAACCAGACGTTTCGCGATTTCTCCAAAAAACTTGTGCGCGCTGGGACCCCATGGACCTAGAGTTTCAACGCCAAAAGGTACAAAATGGTACTCTCTACCGAGGCTCTTATATTTATTACGTTTCAAAATTTCGGCGCTTTCCGCCGCTGCGCCCGCTTTTACATTAGTCCGTTGGAGGTGGGACGGTGCCAGTGTGTCTACGCAGGTAGCATCCCACACTAACATCCGTCCCAAGCTCCAAGGAACCAAAGACACCCCATCAGGCCTCTTGCCATCATCCCTGATAATGCCAGTTGGCTCAAGAAGAGCAGGCACATTGATGGTGGCAAGAGATCGACGGATTATGTCATTAAGCGACGCATGTCTTGAAAAACGACCTGCACTTTTTTGACAAGATAATCCGTGGTGTCCCAGTCGGTCCACGTCCGTGCCACAAGAGCATATATGTGGCGTACATACCGAAACCCCGAGTCGCAAACCAGTCGCCAGTCTTAGGGAGGTCGGATCCAAGAAAGTACCAGTATTAGGTGAAGGATGGGCATGTAGCCAGTAGCCGGCTTCCCGGGATCCGACCGCCAAAAGTCTCGCGTGATCTGGACCCGTACAGTTGTTTAGAAGAGTATTGTAAGTTAAATCACAGTAAATATTATCCCAGCTCCTTTGTGATTTTGGGTTGTCTGGAAATTGTTTGCCCGGGCAAGCAATTTTAAAAGCATTTTTAGCATCCTCAAAGCCCGTAATCTCATAGTTTGTGGGCAAAGCCCTTAAGATATTTCCTATGAGACCAGACGTGCTATTAATGGATGCCAAAAAGGCTGGGGAAGCCACACTGGAAATTTTGCGAATTCCTAAACCTCCGAACCGAATAGGGAGGGACGCTTGAGACCAGGAAGGCTCACTCAGCTGAATGTTTAGAATCGTCTCTATACTAATTTTGATCAAATCGTCTATAGGCGACAATAAATTTTGATGTTTCCAAAAAGGACAGCAGCGGAGCACATATGTAAATTTAGGGACAAAAAGACAGAATTTCAGAATCACAAGAGCATAATGAGGGCTAATTTCGAGTAAACTATTCGTGTGACTTTTGAATTTAGATATAGAGTTAGAAACATAATCAGGAAAAGATTCTTCAAATATAGGAGAACCCAGGAGGCAAAGAGAATCCTTGTCTACCAATTTTATATTAGGAGCCAGATCGTCAAATTTGGGTTTTAAGTCGGTCAAAGTACAAGAAGATTTGTGAATAAAGAGTTCGCATTTGCTGAAATTCAAATCTAAACCAATATTTTCGAAACTGCTCCTAACAAAAGACAAATCAGAGAGCACAGTATTCACGTCGCCTCCTAGGGTTCCGTCGTCTAAGTACCAGACGTTGAATTTTGATTTTAAATTTTTAATAATTGGATTTATAGCCAAACTAAAAATTGCTGGCCCGAGAGGGTCACCCTGCTGACAACCAACCTCAGAAGATAATTCATGTGATTTGTACATTAATTTAGACGAGTCTGAATAACAAAAGAAAAGGTAATTGTACAGTTCCGGAATTTTGTCCTTAACTTCTGTCAGCAAAGTGTCCCTATTAACCGAATTAAAAGCATTTTTAACGTCAATTTTGACTACAATTTCACAATCATCGAATGAAAGGTAGGTCCTTAGGGCATGGACGGCTGCCTCGCACCCACCTTTCGTGCCAAAACCTAGCTGTACTGGTTCAAAAAGGGACTGCAATTTTGATCTAAAGTGTCTAACCCCAATTTTTGATGCCAGACGTCGTAAAGTAGACCCCACCGCAATGGGTCTCACCCCTCCGTCCTTTTTGGTTAGGGCAATCAGGTTTGCACCGTATAGGATAGGAACAATTTCGGTGTTAATTTTGCCTGAAAACATAAAGTTTATTAATTTAGTAAGGGAACAGATAAGCTGCTCACCTGAGTCGCCCACCGAATGACAAATTAGGTCCTTCAAATGTTGGGGCGAGATCCCATCCAGGCCAGCCGCCGAACCGGTTTTGAATGACATTATAGCGTCAATAATGTCCTTGCCTCCGATTTGGAGGCAGGCCTGGTCAGCCGTAGGTGGGGCAAATGAGTGTGGTGTTGAAGGAGCCGGGGGATGTTTAGAACGTAAGGCCGAGAGGGTATCAGGAGTATCTGGCGATAGCACATCGTTTGTGAAAAGAATACGAGCGGCACCTTTAAGATCGCCGTCGCTAATTTTACTTTCAATTAATTTGGTTCTATTGAAGGTGGATGGGGCGCACCCTTTAGAAGGTCGATAAATGTGTGGAGATGTATTCGAAACACAATTGTTTTTGATTTTTTGTGTTAAAGAAATTGCCCCATCCTTTTTGGCATGAAGGGTATTGAAAGAAAAAAGGAAAAGTTTATGCCAATCATCAATTTGATTATTTTCCACACATTTTGTAATTAGTCCTGAAAGGTGGTTAGCGACTGTGATCCTAGCGCCGCGCGGAACTCTTTTAACAACGGGAACATTATTTTTAAGTTCGCTGAGGTATAAATGGAAAGGGAAAGAATTAGGTGGGTCAGAAAGGGGGGTGGTCAAAAAGGATGGGTCTAAATTTAGACCGGCATCGTTTTGACTGATACAAGGACGGTGTTTTTTGGTAATATGAATATTGAGGCCTCTCTGCGTTTTAAAAGAGTTATCGCATTGTACACAAGTAAAATTTAGGTATGACGTGCCATCGCCTGGTTGAGTTGCGGCATGCATCCACTTCGCTTTTTACTTCCAGGTATTTATTTGTCTGTATAGTTAAAATACAATATAATACAAATACTCTTTGTTACACACCTCAATAAAAAAAACAATACAGAGAGAAAACAGAATCAGAAGTAGAGGTAAACAACAATAAAATAATATATATTATAAATGCTCGAGTGGTGGAAGTGAAAATTGGCATAAGACGCGAGTGGCTGTTATCAGCGACTGGGTAGAAAGCGGCGCACACCTCTCGATACCCCTGAGCCGCTCACACCGGTGTAGCTCCTGGTCGTCTTCACGGCGGCAGTTTCAGGGGCCCATCTAGGGGCCTGCGAGTCACCGCCTGCCTCGATAAGTAGTGAAAACATTGCTATGGCAGGTGTCATCATCTTTGCAATACCCCAGTCTCATTGTCCACCCAAACTTCAATCCATAGACCATTATACTGTTCACTTTTTTACAATAGTCCCAATGCCTGCTGCAACCGGTTCTTGGGGGTCTATTGTTGCGCCTGTGAATAGGTTCCAGCAGACGTCCTACATGACATTAAAGCTCTCCGAGGAGCCTCTGCGTGTTGGATCTATATCCCCACGCAAGTCTATCAAAAGACCGGGATACAATAATACAATAATATTAATAATAAAAATAAAAAAACAAATAAATAAATAGTAATATTAATAAAATATAAGCAATAAATTCCCGGTATTGGCACATCACTACAACTAACCTTATAAATCACCTTTAGTACGAGTAGATAAGGTCATAATTACCTACTCTAACTTTTAAAACTAGAGGCATCATTTAGGTGCGGTCACTACATATAGATTGCAAAATTCCAATTTTATTTCCCATTACAGGTTTTAAACGTTATATATCATAATGATAAATGCCCCAAACGGAGTTTAACGGTCCGCATGGCTCTAAGTATAACATATTGTATGGAAGTTTTAAGAACTTTTGACAGATTCTAGATGTAGGAATACAGAAAGTTTACTCCATACGTCCAACATTTTTGTACAGTGTACTTTAATAATATAAATTATATATTGATCAACCTACAATAGAGTTACAATTATAAGTTTTTTTTAAATATAAATTGAATCGATACGCGCTTAAGTTCAACATAAAACTACCAGAACTAATATGAAGAGCGTATGTAATAATCAAATTTGATTACAAAAAACACGAACTTTTCGAACGGCATTATCTATGAAGTACATTTTTGTTATCATACTTTATAAAAAGTAAACAGTGAATAAAGAACAAGAACATTTTCTTATAAGCACATCACGAATAAAAAAATAAGTTATTAAAATAAACAAAGTAAAAATTCTTGAGCCTTACTTACTGTACCTATCTATACGTGTATCTTCTTTTTCCTGGTTTGATGGCTGTGTCGCTTGACTACTGATTTTTAGAATACTTTTACACAGGTAGGACTAGAGATGACACGAATATTCGGTAGCTATATTCGTTCTATTCGGTAGCTATATTTGTTCTATTCGGCCACTTTGCCGAATATTCAGTTTTCGGACGAATATTTTGTACTATTTGGCCGAATACCGAATGCTTATTACACTAACCTATGAAGAAATTTGCTTAGTTAAAGTGCATCTAAACAATTACATTTAATACTCATTTAAAATATACTGGGAAATAATTATACATGTTTAAATGTTTTATTTATAGGCTGGTTTGCTTGACTTTTAACTACATACACTTATAATGAGGAACAAAACTTAACTATTAACAAACACTGTCCTTTATAGGCAAGCAGTTGTCACAATAAATGTGACTCAAAATAGTACACATGTTTTACCAAATATTCGGCGCTTCGGAAGACAGTGTGGCCGAATATTCTGTATTCGGTCAAAACCACTATTCCTGGCATCTCTAATCAGGACCCCACAGCTCATCATACACTTTTTGGACCGTATCTACAACGTACACTTTCTGTAACAATATATGCTATGTCGCATCTAAAAGAATGCGTCAATTTGGCATCTTTTCATACATATTAATCAATCGTTAAATCCCGTCTTTCTTACCGTGTGTACTATTTGAACTAATAATTATTCGTTTAAGAATTTGCTCATAAATCTCTCTCCATTTTAAAGTACCGTCAGCAAAGATGAGGCTTTTTAGCAAAAACAGACTTAATAAATCACTTAAAAGTTCATTGTAATTTTAAATTGTATTTCGTTTTTAATTTCAACGATATGTGCGCGGATTTACACAAACGTTTATTTTTAAGATTTACGAGTTAAGATTATCTTTTATAATAGTCTTAAAATAAAACATTAAAATAAAGTTACGCTCGAAAACATTCAGTTTGTAGTAATCCTGGTATTTAGATTAAAATCAGTTAATTCATTCAAATCCCTATAATTTATGAATGACAGTTACCATAAATAAAGGTTTTGAATATAATTGTTGCATGTAAGCTCTTTTGAAGGAAAATGTAGATTTGTCGAGTGATTAGAAAAGCCTAACGCAGTGGCTTACGTGAGCGAATAACTCGTGATGCGACGCGACGCGACTCGGCGCGGCGCGGCGCGGCGGCCCACCGGCATTCCCGTTCACAACGAGATCGCCCACGTAGGCCACTTCCATAGGTATCAAAGGATTGAATTCACCCGCGCCGCGCCGCACCGCTTCGCTTTCGCGAGTTATTCGCTCACGTAAGCCGACAGCTAATTTATGTGAATTTTATTATATTTTTATGTTTACTTCCGGATCAGAATCACCGGAAATCTTATTTCCACAACAAATAGTATTTACGGTTGAAGATACGCAAAGTTATATGTTGGCCAAAGGTTATTGTTTCTAGTTTAGTTCTTATGCTTTGAATAAAATAAAAAATTGGCCAAGTGCGAGTCGGACTCGCACAGGAAGGGTTCCGTACCATTATCTAAACGACGGTCACCCATCCAAGTACTGACCCCGCCCGGCGTTGCTTAACTTCGGTGATTGGATGAGAACCTCGAGATTGGAAAGAAATATTTATTTTATTCTGTTTTTAGTATTTGTTGTTATAGCGGCAACAAGAATACATAATCAGTAGAAACTTCAACTGGCTAACTATCACAGTACATGAGATACAGCCTGGTGACAGATGGATGGACGGACGGACAGTGGAGTCTCAGTAATAGGGTCCCGTTTGACCCGTTGGATACGGAACCCTAAAAACCGGACAAGTGTGAGTTAGACTCGCCCACCGAGGGTTCCGTACTTTTTAGTATTTGTTGTTATAGCGGCAACAGAAATACATCATCTGTTGAAATTTCATCACGGTTCATGAGATACAGCCTAGTGACAGACGGACAGACAGACAGACAGACAGACGGACGGACAGCGGAATCCCCGTTTTACCCTTTGGGTACGGAACCCTAAAAACCGGTCAAGTGCGACTCCGTTCGATTTTTTTTGAACCTGGATATTTGTTACTACCTGCTGGAAAACCTGGTTAATTGACACAAAATTGCCAATCTCTTGAGATTTCAGTTTTCTAGGTTTCACTGTTTTTTATTAAGTCTCTACACAGTTCTGTTGCGGGCACTCGGACTTATTTTTTTATTTTGTCACACTGCGTGTGTTCTGTCATCGTGCACCAAAGAGAATTTGAAATAGAATTGTCAAGGAAGACTTTAGCCACAGTAAATTTACTGCCATCTTTCGACACATTATTAAAACTTTTAGAACGCCATTTGACTTTGATCCTTGTTCTTTCACTGATATGTGTTTAATTTGTGAGAACCTGTAATTGGCTCTGTAACTATTGTAAGTTCTAGATATATATATATATATATATATATATATAGCGCTGTTGGTCTTCCATAATACTAAAATAAAATAAAATAAAAAACAAAAAGTGGCGCCATCTAATAGATCAAAGGCCAAAGGTATGCCGGCATCGTTACCACCTTTTGGTTACGCCCGTTGTGGCTACAAAATTTTCTTTGACAATCCACCTGTATTTCAAATTCTCTTTGATAGCACATCTATACGATCCTACCATCTATGTGGACTTTACATACACTTCGGACAATTTTTTACCAATACCGATTGGACCCAATCTGCCAACCGTACTCTCTATAATTTAGCTGTCAAACGTACAAGTGATGTATAGTAGACACATCAACCGCCATTGTATCAGGCGATTACTCGAATGGCCGCTATTAAGAGAATTATCTAGTTTTTACTTTGAGTTATGGTGAACAGATTGATAACTGGACGCAGGTTTGAGGTTAAGTATTTGACCCTTGGAGAGGTAAAAAATAGGTAGGTGTAGTGAACAATACTTTGCCATCGTATCGGAAATGTACGTATTTGACTACTTCAGTCAACCTCACTACTTTTTGTACTGAGACTGACTGAAATTGCATGACGCGTTCGTGCATTTCCATGAAAATATGATGATAAAGGATTACACACTACATCTGTAATACAAAGTAATAAATTTAGCTCTTCAGAAGTTAAATGCTTTTGTTTGTATTGATCACCTTTGTGTTTTTTGTATTGAGCACGTATAGAGTAAACAATATAGGTTAGTTTTTTTTAAATACCACGACAGTGGCAAACAAGCATACGGCCCGCCTGATGGTAAGCAGTCACCGCAGCCTATGGACGCCTGCAACTCCAGAGGTGTTTCAGGTGTTACATGCGCGTTGCCGACCCTTTAAAAACCTGTACACTCCTTTTTTGAAGAACCCCATACTGTAGACCCTCGGGAAAACCTCGGAAGGGAGCTCATTCCACAGCCGGAGCGTCCGCGGGAGGAAATTCCGCACAGTACGCAACCATTTAGGTTCTAAGGTGTGAGGATGAACACCCTGCCGACGGCGAGCGGTGCGGTGATAGAAAGTGGCCGTTGGCATCATGTCAAACAATTCCTCAGAGCACAGCCCATTGTACAAGCGGTAGAACACACACAAGGAGGCAAAGTCTCTCCTTAGACTTAAAGGTTCAATACCCCTTGTGAGTTTGGGATCGTCAACGATTCGCACAGCGCGCCTTTGGACTGAGTCAAAGGGTCCAAGCTGGCATGCAGGTGCTCCTGCCCAAAGGTGACAGCAATACTCCATATGGGGTCTGACTTGCGATTTATATAGCAGCAGTCTTTGCCCCGGAGTAAAGTATCGCTTCGCGTTATTGTGCACACCGAGTTAGTGTATATTGCATATTTTACTAGTCATTTTATACGAATATATGATGAATACTGCGATTCAATTGTATGAATTATAATAGGACACTCAGCATATTACTAAAAGTAGTTCTAATAAAAAAAGGAATTTGACTCTCGGTGACAAAAACCATTACATGACATGACACCAATTTTTCTCATATCGCTCGCATAAAGGACTACTACTAGTCTATCTTAAAGTATTGAGGAGAAAATCACTTACAAATATAAAAAAACCGGCCAAGTGCGAGTCGGACTCGCGCACCGAGGCCACCGAGGGTTCCGTACAAACCTGTAGGTATATATTATTATATGATGTAACTAATAATTTACGGTTTTCACAATTTTTCCTTTGTCTTAATAAGACAAACCAAATTTCAAGATTGAGTGATGAGTTCACGGGAAGTACCCTGTAGGTTTTGATTGCCTTGCGAGTGTCGAAAATTTGCGGAAATTTGCGACATAAACGGCTGTATCTTTTGATTGCGTTGGCTTAGAAGTTTGATTTTTTTACAGCTCTAAGGAACAGTAACTTGAGTATTTGATATAAATTCCAGCTTGATACATCTAAGCGATGCTACAAACACAGCGAAGAGGTTAAATCGCCAAACGTGTACTATGCGTCGTCGAAGAGTTCCATTCTGATCATCATCAGCAGTTCCAATTCATCAAATGTCACTTTTTTAAATGTAAATGCTTGATTTGTCAAAGAAAATACGAAAATCACTATATGTATGCCTTTCATATTTGAAGAGTTTCCTCGATTCCTCATGGATTCCATCATCAGAACTGAGTTTTGACAAAAACGGGACCAATCTGTATATATATAAATTCAAACAAAAAAATAATTTTCAAAATAGGCTCAGAAATGACGGAGTTATGGAGTAACAAACATTAAAAAAAAAAAAACAAAAAAAAAACATACAACCGAATTGATGACCTCCTCTTTTGAAATCTTGAAGTCGGTTAAAAATAACCTTAATGACTCAATTCTGAATTATTAACTCAATTTATTACGCGTTTCCCCCAGAAATGTCCAGTTTCAACAGTTAAGTGAACGTCAAAATTAAGTACGTACACACTTTTCAACCTTACTCCTTTGTAATAAAGCTTAAAATGACATTTAATGTTTGTGGACAAAGTTTGTATGTAAAGCCGACTTCTAAAGGCGGGACGCTATGTTATTTCTATATAGCTTCCATAATTAACTATATGGCATGTAATCTCTGTACCATAAGACGACTAATTCGATCAATTTAGTGAGTTTAGTGCCGGTGGCGCGTATTACGTAGCACAAGACAAGTATTGTATTGTAACAGCATCTTGACTGCGAGAGCATACAAATCTAACGACTTATACGGTCGTTAGAAATATGTCCTTATCGCCTAAAATTTCTAAATCTGAGAATGGGCTCAGTTGGCCTTTCCTCTTTAATACCGACACGGTCGAGTGGAGGAAACGCAAAGTTACCTTTTCCCAGTAGTGAGACACTATATAAATTAGGCTACTTAAAAATAATATATTCTTTAGTTCTAGATAGAATTAGATCAGTCAGCCAATATACTGACTGTAAAGTAATACTTTAACTGTGTTCGGGTTAGTTCAATGATCGTTTACTATAAGAGCAGTTAAAATGTATGTTAATTTAATATAGTGAAACATCGTTAACTCGAACCTCGATAAGGTAAGATCCTCGTTAACACGAAATAAAATATATCTCTTCTCTTACTAGAGTTTGTAACTCGACTATTTTAACCTCACTTAGAAGAAGTAAACATCATTTTCTTTCACGGTTATCTAGGACAATTTTTCCCTCTAATAACTCGAAAAATTAAGCTTGATCTATATCTTGATTTGTAATTTGAAGAAACTAGTCAGATTGTATATTTCAAACTAGTATCAAAAACTATAATGAATATTTCTGTGACATCGATCCATTTATGCACTCTCTTGATGCGATCCAAACTGTTGTTGATAAGAAAATAATATCTAATGTTTTACTATTTTCCTCTTCGCCAAAACGTTTTTGTATTTTTTAATGTTTATTTATGAACCTCCAGCTGGGCTAAGATGGTTGGCTTTTTATCATTTGTCACCATGCCTGTCACGTTCTAACAAGTGTGTAAGTGCGAAAGTGACGCATGACATGACAGGTGATAAAAATGGGACCATGATATCGCTGCTGGTTTGTCTTTATATATATTTTTTAAACTGTATCGATCTTCTTATTTATGACTGGTATGTATTATTTATTTATTTATTTAAACTTTATTGCACAAATGAGAACTTATCGTACAAAAGGCGGACTTAATGCCAAAAGGCATTCTCTACCAGTCAACCTTAAGGAAAAGCAGAGAGATTGTGATGTATTCTAAATAATAATAATAAACTGCACTGTAAATGTGACTTTTAGATTTAATTTAGTCATATCTTAATTTTAGTTTTCTTATAGTTTTTATTATTAATTTTAATGATATATGTATTATTATCGTAAAATTAAATAAATATTTATCAATAAAAAACAAAAAAAACAAAAAAATTATAATAATAAAAAAATTGGTCGATACCCACATCGATAACATTGATATGTTATCGAGATTCGTACTTTCGAGGTTCTCCCGTGGTACGTTTCCTAGTGAACCGAAAGCTTAAATGTTCCATTTATTGGAATAAAATATATAGCTATAAAAAGGAACTAAAATGTTAATTAAACTAAGAGTAAGAACATTGTAATAATGTTCCCAACATCAAAATTTTTTGCATTAAAATAGGTAAAATATGTTAAGCAACAATTCTTATAGGCCAATTCGAACGTACACTGATGTCACTAACATTGGAATTCTATTGGCGTTGGAACTCTAGGTCCATTGGTCCCAGCGCGCAGAAGTTTTTTGCAGAAAACTCGAAGTCAATGCTCACCACCAGATTGGTTCAACTGTGGCGAAGATGATATGAACATTGAATATCTAGGCTATCCTTGACTCTCCGTGGCTTCCTGTGATCTTGCACCGGCCATTAAGGCCCGTGGAATCGGTGATTGCACACTTGTAGCAAGTAATGAATAGATACGAGGCGATACGCGGAGTTACGAAAGATTGTAGGAGCGATTTTCAATTATTTCCGGACCAACATCTAGGATCAAAAAATATTTTTGTTGTCTTGTTTCTGACCAATCTGTTACGCTTGTATTTATGTCTTCTATCAAATAAATTATAAAAAGTCTAGTGCTTTTTCATGCCTTTCTAACTGTAGATTATAATTTAAGTACATGAGAGAAATAAAAAAATAAATTTCATGTCATACAAAACGTTAAATTTTTTGGGGACAAAAAACATGACAACGAAAATAATTTTGACTACATTGAAATCTTCAAGAAAAGAGCGTAGGTACTCCCATCTTAAAGGCCGGCAACGCATGTGTAACTCTGGTGTTGAAGGTGTCAATGGGAGATGGTTTTTGCTTACCATCAGGCGATTCGTCTGTTCGTTTGCCTCCTTTTTTCTTAACCTAAGTACTTTAGTGCCGCACTGCTGGGAAAAGGCCTCCCCTCTTTTTCTACACTCGACTCTGCACGTGTTCAAAACTCGAAAGTTAAATGTGATGATAATTCTCAAGGAAACAACGTTGCCGAATCCACTGTTTTATACATCATGGATCACGTATTCCACTCATGAAGACTGCTCGCAGCTCGTGACAGTGGCTCATACTATCATTAGACTAATGTCATACAAAATTGGCGACTACCTAATCGATGGTGCGACGATCGTCAGCTGTCCTGAGGGTCTACCGCGAACCACGTTCGACGTGTTGCCCTGTCACACTTTACGTGCGAATTTACAAGTGCGACAGAAAGGCAACACGTGGAACGTGGTTCGTTTGTAGTACTTCTTCTCGCATGGTTACTCTAAACTATTACTACTACAACAATCGGGATACTTGCAGGTTCTCTGACCTAATCAGTTCATTACGATGAGTCCTCTTTGACGGCCTCAAACCAAGTGAACGAGCCTGTCCAACATTTACCGAGTCCCAACCACTTGCTAAAACTACCGTGTTGTCAACAGTATAATGTTATTTTCCCAACTACCCCTGTATTAATCGGGGTAACATAATAATGTTGCATAATAACAGTATAATTATTATTTAACTGCTATCTCAAATGTAAACATAAATAAATCATGTAGAAGTCCATTGATTTAAAGCTCAGTAAATGGGGTTTATCATACAAACCACTGCATCCAGTTAATATTTCTTTTATTACATCGATACACCGTATTAACTAAGATCAAATCGTACATAATATCGGTCGACGGCATTCCGCCAAAATCTGAGAGTTCTCTGTATAAAACTAAAATGACCATAAACACAACAACCAAAAAGTATAAAGCCCGGTGCATACTACACGTTATTATCAGTATAAGGCCACATACAGGATATTAACTATTGTGATGCTTACAGCTTCGGCCATCCTTTTTTTTTTAAAGTGAGCCCTCTCACTAAAAGTAATTATAAACATTAATAACAACAGCAATATATCGTAACACCTTTATCGATATCAAAGATAAACATTCACAACAACAGTATTTGTAAACTTCTACACAGTACACTTCTTATGCACAGTATGGGTTCACATGAATCAATCATAGCCAATAATAACCTTTAGCCTTATTGAGAAATAAATCTTAACGCTTAACATGCTTGAATCTGAGATCATGTAAACAGTCATTGAATACAACCAACACCTGGTAGCATTAACAGCCTTCTTTAGATAGTCTTTCAATATATGAACTAACTTACAATCATGGTCTGCTCTAGGCAGTCTGCCAAAGTATAAACCAACCTCAACGATCACAGTCTGCCCTCAAGGGCTGATCTAAACAATTTGGCAAAGTATAATACATGATCGTAAACAATCACAGTCTGCACTCAAGGCCTGCTCTAAATAGTTTGGCAAAGTATACTACATGATCATAAACAATCACAGTCTGCACTCAAGGCCTGCTCTAAACAGTTTGGCAAAGTATAATATATGATCATAAACAATCACAGTCTGCACTCAAGGCCTGCTCTAAACAGTTGGGCAAAGTATAATACATGATCATAAACAATCACAGTCTGCACTCAAGGCCTGCTCTAAACAGTTGGACAAAGTATAATACATGATCATAAACAATCACAGTCTGCACTCAAGGCCTGCTCTAAACAGTTGGACAAAGTATAATACATGATCATAAACAATCACAGTCTGCACTCAAGGCCTGCTCTAAACAGTCTGGCAAAGTATAAATACATGATTTAATTTGTTATGGATTGTACAGCTGCATTATTTAAATTTTCATACCTAGTAAATTTAAGAAAAATAATACAACATTCATTGACTTATAAATTTCTTCATAAAGATGGGACTTACGGGCACCCAGTATGGTGCCAGCACAGCGGTGTCAGTGGGATGTAGAAGTCCATTGATTTAAAGCTCAGTAAATGGGGTTTATCATACAAACCACTGCATCCAGTTAATATTTCTTTTATTACATCGATACACCGTATTAACAAAGATCAAATCGTACATAATATCGGTCGACGGCATTCCGCCAAAATCTGACAGTTCTCTGTATAAAACTAAAATGACCATAAACACAACAACCAAAAAGTATAAAGCCCGGTGCATACTACACGTTATTATCAGTATAAGGCCACATACAGGATATTAACTATTGTGATGCTTACAATCATGACACGTGTTATTAGGAGCTCTGGAGCCTAGCCGATCTGACAATCATAAATCGACAAACGCCAAACGAAAAAAAAATGTATCGGGAGAGTATCGTTCTTAAGTAGGTTAGGTAGGTTAGGTAGGTATGTTAGTCTGTAAGGTATGTATATATGGGCCATAGTTGCCTGAAAATAAATGATATTTAATTTATTTTAATTTAGGGCCACCACAAGCTAGCGTGTTTTGAGCGTCGGCGTCTAGTCAGCGCTATGGAAAACGGCGTCGGTGCTCAGTTGCGCCAACGCTACGTCGAGCAGCAACCATAGAGACTAGAGGCCGACGCTTGAGAGATGCTAGTGTGGGGTGGCCCTAACACTTCTAACTGAACTATCGAACTTGCCAGACCCGTGCGAATTGACAACATTTCGCATTTTTCATTTGTTTTAATTCGAAAACCATTTCGAGAAAAACGTATTTATTAAATATTTTTAGAAAATAGTTAAAGCGAAAGCTGACGTGTCTCGTTTATGCAATATTGTAATGTCACTATTAAAAAGTTCTTCCAGTAAGTAATCCGTTCGTCTGGCATCACGGCAGACCTCGAAGGAGATGGCGGCACGATCTTGACGTATTTCGGAAAGATTGGCCTAACTGCCATAGACTGAGACGCGTGGAAAACTTGCCTTAAAAAACGTACTTCAGAGGATGTAGAGGACAAACGCTCCCGAGGATTCCAAAGTTACAAAATTAATTCAAAGTCTGATTATTTAGAGGCAACTGGAGTGGCCATTTCTCCATACAAACGTATAATTGACGCAATGAATTTTTCAACACATATTATTATTCCCTTTTTATTTTTGATATTTTTGTTTCTTAAGGCGCTAGTGCACTTCAAATATTCAGAAAAACGGCCTATTTTACTAGGCCGAAAAGAAAAGCATGGTATTCAAAACTGACATCAATTAACCTAAAAAGCAAAAGTCCGACACAGATAATTTAATTACCATTTGGACCTCCAAATTTCGTTACATTTAGTTAAGTTTTGGAGAAGGAAACAGTCGAGTACGAAACATTGTTTTTTACGCAGGATTTTTGGCGTAACCCGACATTGTCCTTATCGCACTAGTTTTAGGAGCCGCTCCCGTTAGCGAGACGGATATATTCACCTAAAATATTTAAATATTTAAATCTCAGCTCCCGTATCCTCTTAAATTTTATTCTTCAGAAGTGCTGTGAGTTCAAACTTTTAAAAGTTCCGATGCAACCTTACAAAACAAAGTTCGTTACTCATTAATACCATTATTGTATGGAACAAAAGTTTAATTTTTAGTCCAACTGTGCACACATAATACTCGTAAAATTACAATGACATTTATCTACAATTTCAATCTTCTAGCGTTGAAGATAGGGTAGATATTTGAGTGGATAAATATAATGTGCCCACCTCAAGTAATCAAATATAGTATAACGACCAGAGAATGCGTGCGCCTAAGCAGCTAATAAACCATTTATCTTGACTATTTAAATACAACTGAGCAATCATCTCATTCAAATACAAGTTGGTTCAAATGTGGTTCTGTGAATAATGCGTTAATCATAAACAAAGGACCATGGGCATAGATAATTTAAGAGAGGCATCTTTTCGAGCGATGGCGCCATTACCTTTGGTCTATGCTCTATTAGTTCTATGTACTTCATTTCGTTCTGTGTGCACCAAGCGGAATTCCATTGCAGAACTGAAATAATTGTATTTTAGTCAAAATTTCATTACTCTAATTACTTAGGCAATACTTAGAGTCCAAGTAAGTAAATTAATTGTTGCAGAGTAGACGTTCGCGCGGCGAATGGTTTGCCGCGCTCGCTCAACGGTGGACTCTATTGCCTAGGTAATAAGGGAGATGATATTTTGACTAAAATACAATTATTTCAGTTCTGTAATGGAATTCCGCTTGGTGCTCACAGAACGAAATGAAGTACATAGAAATACCTATTTAATGAATAATTTTCAACTCTGTTGGTTTTGGGACCATTTTGACGCATAGTCCTTTTATTTGGGATACAGTGGGGACCTGGTCGGGTATGATAATGGTATGTATGAATTTCGTTTTATGTTATTTGTAAGTTCGTGTTAACGAGTTTTCGTCTTATAAAATACGCTCCGGTTCTTATAGGTTTTTAATAATCTTAAAGTATTTTTAATTTAATTTAATTCATATTTTTATTTTATTTTTTGTAATTTATATGTAAATATTTTGATTGTTTGTTGTTTTACCTATGGATATTGTCCGAAATAAATGCTTTTTTTTTAAAAGTGGTTTTATTAATACTACGTCAGTGGCAAACAAGCCTACGGCCCGCCTGATGGTAAGCAGTCTCCGTAGCCTATGTACGCCTGCAACTCCAGAGGAGTTACATGCGCATTCCCTCCCCTCCCCTTCCCTCCCCTCGTTGAGCTCTGGCAGAGGTTTCAAGTTACACAGAAAAAATAAAATAAAAATATGTTATGTGGTATATTCTTGTGGCGAATTTTGACGGCTTCCTAGCCTAGTCGATAGTGACCCTGCCTATGAAACAGAAGGTCCCTAGTTCGAATGAATGAATGGTTATTTATGTGCTTATATATACGTATTTATAATAATTTGGTCACGCTTGTAAGACATTTATGGTTGGGGAAATGTCACTTTTGACACTGACAGATGATATCCATAACAAATCCAGATCAAATCCATTACCTGTTTTTATGATCAGAATACGCTTCCTAAACTTGAATGTTTACGATACTCAATATAGTTCGTGTCATTCACGAAGACGCGTGCCTTGAATCATATCTCATGTTATTAAAGGTTAGATTTGACAAATCTGCGCGTTATCGTGGTTGACACGAACTATATACTCAATACGTTTATTGCACATAATTTGCACAGAGGTGGTATAAGTATAATTATAGATCACATGATCCGGGTACAGTTGGGCGCAGCAAAAGAACGATATCACCGTATTGCCGTGAGTAGAGACTGAACATATTAAATGTAAAATAGGTAAGTCGTACGTATTTAGCGTCAATATAAATATATGTAATTATAAACCAGTATAATGACTCAAATATCTACACGAACCAAGTTGTCTGCTATTTTTGACTTAAATAAGTTTATAATCATATTGTATACACGTTCAAATTAACCCCCATCAAATTATGACTCACGTTTTTTTTTTATCGTACGACATCAGTAGAAAAAAACGTTATTCTTTACCGTCTTAGTATATATGTACTAAACTTAAAATAAAATACTAAAAAATATCCCCCTGCGGCATAATGCCGTAGACGCTGGTAGCATTTAACTAGGTTATTGGGTGAAAGCGATGGACTAAATACGAGGATATGGGATAAGAAACAAATACAACTTATTATTAATTAAGTAAGGAAACTGATGCACTCTAGTATGCTGTGGTCTATAGTTCATTTGCATCAAGAATGCAGTAAAATTATCATAATCTGCCGGCCTAGCCACGCCCATAACCCATCAAATCGTTCCTAATTAGAAATTTAAGTTCACAGCGACCAGTTAAAGGAATAAATTCTAATTAGGAACTATTTGATTGATTACGGGCACCAGGGGATAATGATGATGTTACTGCATTTTTAACGCAAACGAACTATATACATAATAATTACTTATGTATGGCTGAGTTGCTGTGCTGTCTGTAATACTTATATTCTAGTTTGTTGTTCAAGATAATGCACACGTGGAATATTTCCAATTAAACCGCACACGAGGACCATAAAACATAATGTATTTGTGATCTATACATTAATTAGAATAAACACTATTTTGTTTTCGATACAGTCATACTTATAGTAGTTTATATATGGACAATATATGTTGTTTGCATAGAACTTTGTTAGATGCGTGTAGTAATGGAAAACGAATGAAGAAATTTATTTGACGTACTAATAGATAGAGGGTGTGATCGTGTTATTCACGAAGATATTACTTTGCTAATCCGCGAAAATATAACGTGCTAGTCAATCAGTGCTAACCCGTTATACATAATTGCGTATTTTTACATGCAAATAATGTTCCCACCCTCCCACCGCAAAAATAAATACGCAAATAAATATAACAACCCACTACCAAAACTACGTGTTTCGCCTCTACGAGGCATCCTCAGGAGATGCTGGAGATGTTGACGGTCCGAAGTCCGACGGCTGAATGTATGTTTCAGACAAATTTGTGCGTCATATTGGATGACATCAACTATATATAAGTACAAGACTGTTAAGAGTGGCTCTCACACAATCGAAGGTACGCTCTGATTTTAAAATAACATACTTAAATTTCACGAAACTTGACATAAACATATATATGTAACGTGTATCTATGTATGGAACTAGTTTTTGTTGCTAGACATTCTAATGTTTTGAATCGTTGCCTTTTTTTAAGTATACAATTTGACCACATTCTCACCTAATGGTATAGCCTGACCAGTAATATATGATCACGCGCCATATTGCGGAATTTCATTAGAACTAAATTTTTCACACTAAACTGAACTGTCACCCTATACATGAGAATAACAGCGCTCTCTTGACAATGATCATATATTTCTGGACGGGCTTTAAGTGTCGATGCAGTCTACGATGCAACATGCTTACCTAAAAGATGTCTATTCACTCTCGATTTAAAAAGATCCAAGTTATAGTGGACGAGAATACATTTGCAGGAAGTGAGTTCCACTCCTTAGCCGCTCGGATGATAAATCTGGATGCATAGCGTGTAGTGCGAATCAGCGGCAGAGTAACGACGTAAGGGTGAAACGCAAGTCCGCGTCTAGTCCCACGGTGGCAGAACGGAGATGGGGGGGGGGGATTAGATTATGTAATCCCATCGCACACTCGTCGAAGTATAGTCCTATAATTTCTTTGTTTTGCTTGTGAAATGCTTTTCATAATTTATCATTTTCAAATGTTAACAAATACCTCTGTACAATACTATAACTGATTTCTTTCGAGCCCCCATTTATTGTAAGGCATGCTAGACAATATCTTTAATATTAAAACGCAACTTTGTATGAAATAGCGAATTCCTCCTAATACAAGTTATTAACATAGAATTCATTAGTGCATGTATGTATCTCATTAAGTGAAATGTATATTTCTTTTGAGATCAATAAAAATTCTTTAACCACAACTTAACACACAACTGTGCATGTTATACGAAAAATTATGATTATTTTTTTCATCATGAATTTCACTGCATTTCGCGTGCATGCCAATCGGCGTGAGCAATCGTCTAGGTCTTATCAAAACAAGATAACAGCCGTGACAAATTCTTAAAACAGAAGTGGACTCCGGTAAAGAGGCCGACTGATTACCAGTTCGCCGGACGATATCGACCTGTCAGTTATGCGCAAAAGCTGACAATCGTGAATAACTGACAGGCTGATATCTCCCGGCAAACTGGTTATCAGTGGGCTATCGATGCAAATTTCGAGTCCAGCCCAGTAGATTATTTTTAAGTTTTGCTGTTTTGTTTGATTTATTAAAAGGCTACTATTTTTCGTTACTGTATGAAAAACCGGACAAGTGCGAATTGGACAACCCCACCGAGAGTTCCGTACAAATTTAATTGATTTTTTAATTATTTATTTTACAAATGTATAGTTCTGAGATTTTTCTTTACTTGTAGTATAAAACGATATTACTTGCCAAATTTCATAGTACTAGATCAACGGAAAGTACCCTATAAATTTGAATTCCCTTGGAAGTGTCAAAAATGTAGAAATATATTTTTTTTGCGGCATAAATGGCCGTATCTTTTTTTACATTAACTTATAAGATTGATTCTTTCACAACTTCAAGGGATTATAATACCTGTAGTAGATCTGAGTATATGGTTTTTTCAACTTGATACCTCCACGCGTTCCTGAGATAAAGGGTCTTGACAGACATATGGACGGACAGACGGACATAAAAGTGATCCTATAAGGCTTGAGTTTTTTTTTTATACTTCACCGGTGGCAAGCAAGCATACGGCCCACCTCATGGTAAGCAGTCTCCGCGTGCGCGTTGCCGACCTTATCACTCAGCACCTTCGTTGAGCTCGGGCAACCTTACTCACCGGCTGGAACACAACACTATAAGTAGAGCCTAGTGTTATTTGGCTGCGGTTTTCTGTAAGGTCGAGGTACTTCCTCAGTTGGGCTCTGCTGTAAATCTGGAATGACATCCGCTGTGCTGTGCCCGACCACATAAAGCAAGATGATACGAGTATTCACAGTACCTCTCTTTTGGACGTAGTTTTTACCCAGGTCCAGATTAAAGCGAGATGATATTCACAGTGCCCACACCTCTCTTTTGGACGTAGTTTTTACCCAGGTCCAGATTAAAGCGAGATGATATTCACAGTGCCCACACCTCTCTTTTGGACGTAGTTTTTACCCAGGTCCAGATTAAAGCGAGATGATATTCACAGTGCCCACACCTCTCTTTTGGACGTAGTTTTTACCCAGGTCCAGATTAAAGCGAGATGATATTCACAGTGCCCACACCTCTCTTTTGGACGTAGTTTTTACCCAGGTCCAGATTAAAGCGAGATGATATTCACAGTGCCCACACCTCTCTTTTGGACGTAGTTTTTACCCAGGGCCAGATTAAATCGAGATGATATTCACAGTGCCCACACCTCTCTTTTGGAGGTAGTTTTTACCCAGGTCCAGTTTTTTTTTTGAGGTAAGGAACCCTCAATAAAGTAAAGCTACTAATTACATTTACTGGGTCAAAGGGGTTTTTATGATTGCAGTCCAATTATAAGGACAATTTGCTTCGTAGATAATGAGGGGATTCAAAGTTCTTCTGTGAATTTTAAAGAAGGATCCGACTGTTTTAGATTCGTTAAAATACGTTTCTAAGCGGAATGATAATTTTACAGACAGATTAAAAAGCCTGACAATTAATAAAATATAGGTAGGTGGTATATTTTACTTTATTAACATTTAACTAATTATACGCCAATCTAGTGGCAGTAAAGTTCAAAAGTCATCACCACATCGGAAAAAACATTTTCATTTTTTTTTATAGATCAAAAGCTCGCAACTATGATCTTATGCTCGAAATTTGACATAATTTTTGAAAGTCATAATGTCAGATTATCATATAATTCTGAAACTGTTAACTTTTCAGAATTTTCGTAAGGTTATCCTATAGATAGGTTAGGTTAGGTTTGTTTTATGGCAAAAAGTTACGCGTTTCTGAGAAAAACCTAATTATGGCTAACGAAAATGCGGACTAACAATATATTATGACTTAAAACTTTTAAACGCCTTTAAAACCTCTTTCATTACCCACGCTCTGAAAGTGGGTTATTGTTGTTCTACAAGGTGTGCAAAAAATGATACGTTTCTGCACTAGAGCATTTTACATTCCAAGTAAGTTTTTTTTCGATAAGCAATTAAAATTTGGTTTTAAATATGGAATGGAAACTCATTCTGCTATTTAATTCCCCATTCCATAAATAACGATAGTTTTACCTAAATTGTTAATTGAAAGGACCCTCAAGAAGTACATTTTATACTCAGTTTTTTAATACACATTTATTTTACTTTCCTCGTATTCGAAACAAAAAGTAGAGTGTTTAACGCGGGTAAAAGTCACCATTTCAGTCTCGGACAATTAGCGCTCTCACTACGTTGGAGCGGTAAACTACCTCGACAGGGATAGATCGTCTTTGCAAATGACGTTCACCGCCGCATTACTCCTGCGATTATGGCGTTCAATCCATCATTTCAAGGTAATTCACAAATATAACGGCGACATCACGCCGCAGCAGCAATGTCGTAACAGTAATGCAGCTGCTGTTGACTTGCAAATGTCACCCTTACAGTCCTTTTCTGAAGCGTGTTCTTTAATTCCCACCTTGACACGTGTCATGTCCGTCTGTGTCGCGACACGCGCTTAATTAAAAGGCTGAATTTCCATTCTGTTCACCATTAATCATTCAATAATTACTGCCGAGGTCGAAGAGTAGTAACATAGACTCGACACACCATTTATGATGACACAGATAAATATGAAATATATTTATTCGTGACGATCACAAATGTACGAGCATGTATATAGAACAGGAGGAAGAAAATAAGAAATCATAAAGTGTGCATCACGAAATGGATCCAACTCAGCATACAACCTGCTCATCCTTAGGGCCCACTCGGTGATGCCACGATCTATGGTTTACTCTATGTACTGTGTAGTGGTTCGCTATTCGAATTTTAAATAAATAAATAAAATATTATAGAGACATTCTTACACAAATTAACTAAGTTCCACGGTAAGCTCAAGAAGGCTTGTGTAATTTCATTAAAACAAATGTTACTTGTGGTTTATGATTGATATAGATAGGTCTCTACCTATTAGATTAGATGTTAGATTAAACTTGTACTTGACTGGGCTAAAATAATTGTAAATTAGTACTTTACAAGTCACCATATATCATGCTTATCATTTGGTTTAAATTTTCATCTTCCAAAGAGAATGGACACCTTCACTGGCTGGATGGCCTAGATGTCCTGAGGGCCTACCGAGAACACCGAAGTTTGCAAATTGCGGGTATCATTCTCTGTCACTCTAATTACGCTATAATTGGAATAAAAGAAAGATGCAATTTGCAAACTTCGGTGTTCGCAGTAGCTCACAGGGCCTTCCGGGAAACACGAAAATCGAAATTTCGTTATATATGCATCACTATCGTTCGAATGTGCAAGAGTGATTTTTACGAAAAAAACGCAGAATATTTTTTGTAGCTTCTATCTCTTCACAAAACCTAATTTTGAGTTCTGTTCAAACGTTAACAAATATAAGAACTATTAGAACAAATTAAATTAACGCATATTTTTTTATAAATATAGATTTAAGATTTGTAAATTAAGCAAAAATTTGAAAAAATATATATAAGCTTTCTGCATTTCATTTATTTAGTCTTTGCCCGGGCCGTAACCTGAGAAAGTGATGGGAATACTTCTGTCACTCCTCTTTTTCTCTTTAATTATACAGGTTAAGTTTGTGACGCGGCTATTTCTGTCTCATTCGTGTCTCGAATTATGTAAACTGACGACTTTCATCGTTGAACAACTCTTCGTAGTAAGTTCACTTGAAAATAGACCAACTAGATTATAAAAATGCAAATTACATATATTTAAGTAAATGTAGATAAATGAAAACGTATACGCTGTGTTCAAGCTCGGAGACCAAAACTTTTCACAATAGGGTATTTGACTGTATTTAAAATAAATTATTTCACACCATGTATGAAATAAAGTACCAGCACATGAATAGAGAAACGTAGACAGCAGTTATTTTTTGACACATTTTCTATTTTATAATTCGTATAGAACTATAAAGAGTAGGTAACTTGACCGTGAGGTCATTTTCTAGTATTTTAGGGCCGGTACAAACGGAGTGCAACTCGACTGCAACTTGTATGGGAACTGCATGCCGACTGCACTCCAACTGCAACGTCGACGTGCAGTTCCCATACAAGTTGCAGTTGAGTTGCAGTCCGTCTGTACCGGCCCTTATAAATTCCAAAGTGGCAAATCGTTTTGACAGTTCAAAAAAAGCAACTGATTTGACTAGTAGTCAAATACCCTATGGAGTCAGTACAGTCCCCTGCAATAATAGGTTTGCAATCCGGATACGAAATGTATGAAATTATCCGGATGTGGATCCGGATATTGCGCTACAAATAAGATCGTGTCTGATATTTTTGCGGCTTTCGTTGTGTAACATATTTATGGCTGGTGACTACATAAAATGAGAAAACTCTAAAAATTACTTAGGGTAGTGGGGCGACACTCCTCCATTCGGACATACTCGGCTCCGTCCGGGTCTGCATTGCTCCGAGCAATTATTAGGGTTGGTACAACGTGACGTCCCTATGCGTGCACGACTACAGATAAGATAATGGCTTGAATTTTGACAACCCTCAATAGCCATACATTAGAAAGGGACAACATTATTCGTCCCCTCAGATCATAGAAAGTACTAGATGGCCGACGGAGGCGTGGCGCGTGTCGCCGCGACATGGCCACATCGTGGCCATACCGGCCCGCCGTAAGATAGTAGCAAATTAGCTGTCATTGAACAATGTGCGCGTCAATTTTATTGAAATGCCGAATTATAGCGTTATTTTGTGTCGAAATAGGAGTGCATCCAAAAACTATAAGGATCATGGAGTTACATAGTACATTTTTTTTCACGTATTAGTCAATAAAACCACACATTTTAACAAATAAATCCAGTGTCATGATTTTTCTGAGTCAGACCATGTTGTCATACAAACGCGTGGCAATTTGTCTATGCATTCTACATTGACGCTTTGGCATGGAAAACTATTTGTAGTGTCCTTAGCAACGGCGCAATGCATTAAACCGCTAACGATATTCACAGGGACATTATTGTTTCTTGGTACGACCGCCAACCGCTCCCTTCATTGACGCCGCGAAGTAGAGTGGTGCTCGTGCATATAATTGATCTTTGAGCGTTATCGATAAAAATGTTTGGATATACTGTATACACATTAAAAATAATTACTTTCATACGAAAGTAATTATTTTTCAAGTAAAATTTTACAATTATTTTATATGCACCTAATGTTTAATTTAATACTTATTAATTTGGATTAAAAATCGAAAAGGTAAGCCAAAAAATAAACTGATTTAATTAAGTACAATTGTACAAATGTACAAATGTTTTATTTCAGAAATAAAATAATAACAGTATTACATTTATGCTGGCCCCCACACTAGGCATAGCCTGTCCTGTGGTGGATAATACGGTATACAAGTAAAAAAAAACAATACTACAATTGAAAATAATAATATACAATTATTTAGAGTAAACAATTGAAAAAGAAACGGTGGTGAATGGAATTTACAGAGGTACAGTTTACAGTGAGTCAAAAAAGAAATATGTTCATGATTGCAATTTTTTTCAGTTTCCCGAAAATCCCAGTATTAACGAAAAATGGATAGATGCTACAGGAAGAGGGCCCTAACTGGTTTACGAGCGAGAAAAGTGTTATTTGTTCGGATCATTTTCAAGAAAAATGTTTCCAGTTACAGTTACAGTTACAGATAGAATATAAATATGTTTAAAATAATAGTATATTGTATACTTAGTCGATCCAAAAGTTCTATCAGATTTTTTTTTACTGATAATTATGATTACTGTTTCCTTATTATTCGTACATATGATATAAAAGCTTATTTAATGGTGCATTATACTTACTATATAACATGCTGGAATTGCTTTCAATTGGTGACGAAATATGCTATAATAACCTGAAACTTTTTTTTTAATGAAGCGCTCGCGTCTAACGACAATCCCAAAGTAAACAATTTAAACAAACATTACATCAAATAATGACTAAAATGTAAACCAATTTGATTAGTTAAGCATAAACAAGCTTTCGCATCATGGTACATGTTTTTTTTTTAATTATAAGCTTTGTGTTACATTTTATCAGTAAAAACCTTTGTGAGAGAACTTATGGCTCAACTAATATACCTTACACGTACCTAAAAATTCTTAGCTCGTAAATAAGGTCAAAAATTTAAAGGAATATAAATTAAGTCTATGGCAATTATTACTTAAAACAAAAATGTCAAAACTCTAAGGTCATTTTCAGAACATGTAAAATATCGATAGCTCTATCGAATTGTCCTCACTCTAGTGCCGCCGCTCTAGGCTCCTACACCGCGCGGTTTGGCCAATCACAGCGCGTGAGTTGGTTGTCTGGCCACGCCTTTAATGATGTGGTGGGGGACAGTTGGAGACAGCGAGACTCGTTGAAATTATGCTTCGTTATAAATCTCCTTAATCTTATATCTATGTTCGTCCCTGAATCGCTGTCAAACTTCGGTTTTATAGGAAGTGTCATTTCTGTACGATAGTACTATTATTTATTCTGTGCTTAGGGTCAGAAAAAGCCCTACCACGCCCACGTAAAAGCACAAGCAAGCACGTAGTAGCACGTGTAAGCTACTTTTTTCGCACCTAGGGTGCAGCACAATACAGTGTGTATTTTTAATATAAACGCAAACTTAAACTAGACGTAGGTGTTAGGGCTATAAAACAATTCTGAAAGATTTTTTAAATTTAATAACTACCAAAGCTTTGAAAAATTTTCGAGCTACAATATATTTTGTACATCATTTGTGACAGGTATGACGTCACGTCTTTAATGCGATATATGATATGATATGACGCTTTAAGTTAAAGTAGTGATAAAATGCTTGCTGAATTATTTTATATGGAAAAATAAAAGTCGTCCATTAAAAAAACATGAAAGTATTAATTAACTAGCCTTTGATTATGCGGTTGTATGAATAATACACGATGAAGAACTCAGAACGAACGAACGAACTAAGCCTAATGAAGGTAATCTGTGCATTTTTCATTAAAATGTACAAGGTTTAAATTAAAACTTAAAGTTATGTAAATGTAAGGTGAGTAAAATTTTATATTTTAGGTTGTTTTGAATCATTCCTAATAAAAACACGAGTCTATTCTACAAATGGAGAAATACAAAATAGCAGCATATTTATGTAGATCACAAAAGACACATGTTTGTACAAATTATGGTAAAAAAACTCCGTAACTAAGCCTCTATTATCAAGAAGTTAAAGTGCATGTTCAGATATCAAGAATTACATCATGACAAAACATAGTTGGGTACAACCAATTAGTTAATATGTCTTAACTGCACCAAAATTATACAAATGGCGAACTTAATGTCAAATGGCATTCTCTACCAGTCAACTATAGGGCCAAACAGAGTTACTTGGTGCAGAAAGAGAAAAAAATTAATGAATTAAAAAGAAAAGCAAACTAAACTTATAAAATATTACATAAATACACTCATACATACACACTATACATATAATATTAAATCAATCATTCAGCAGTCCTAAATGTAACCATTTAAAAATAAAAATAAAATAAAAAATAAAATAAAAAATAAAATAAAATAAAATATTTTTATTTCAGAACCATAAGAATCCCATAAAACATTGTTAGTACCATCGTTATAGCTAGGGGTTAGTAAGTACATTAAAATCAAATCAAATCCAAACATAATAAGAATAATAAATAAATAAATTTAAAAAAACTTAAATTTATTTAAGTAAAAATATCTTACAGTAAAATAAACATGGAAACAAATCCTTACGACATAAACAAAATACAGGTATACCTTCCGCCATTTCACGGTTACCTTAATAAACTAAATAATTTATGAGATTTCTCGTAATTCAATTATCTAATGCATACGATGCCGCGATAAGAGTTAATGCATGCTCCATTTAGCCCTCGTCTGTCAAAAGAGCCCGAAAGAGCGTTATTCCACAAATTAGGGGGAAATACGGAGAATTACACCACTGAAAAACGTAGCGTTTTGCCGTTATGTGCTTTAGAACATTGAATGTATGCTCTTTTTAGCCCTCGTCTGTCAAAAACAGCCCAAAAGAGCGTTACTCCACAAATTAGGGGGAAATATGGACAGCTAGGCCACTGACAAACGCAGCGTTTTGCAGTTATGTATGCTCTTTTTAGTTTTCGTCTGTCAAATAGAACACGAAAGAGTGGGAGACATACGCAGACTTAGGCCGGTAGAAAACGCGGCGTTCCACCATCGTGTGCCTTGGAACAATGAATGTTACTCTTTTTAGCTCTCGTGTCTCAAACAGAGCCCGAAAGAGCGTTACTCCACAAATTAGGGGGACATACGGAGAGTTAGGCCGGTAGCGAACGCGACGGTCCGCCATCATGTGCTTTGGGACGTTGAATGTATGCTCTTTTCAGCCTGGCCATATATCGACAAAGGCCGACCAAAAAGTAAATATTGTATCGGATGCAACGAAACGACTTACACTCCATTTCATATACTTCAATTTGCTTTAGCAGTTTTGAAAGTCACACGGTTTTGATACCAAAACGAGTTCAAAACCGTAATAAATATCCTGAGGACCTACACCTCGAACACCGAAGTTCACAAATTGCGGGCATCTTTCTCTTTTACTCCAATTAGGGCATAATTAATTTAAGACTTCGGTATTCGCAGTAGACCCTCTGGTTTCCTAGAACCGTATCCGATTTTCAAAACCATGCTCCGTATGTTTTTCTCCTTAGGAAACAAAATAAATTAACTGGAAACGTAATAAAACCTTTTAAACACACTCTAAAAGCCTCTAAGTCAACCACATAAAGTTTATTTTTATCTAATCGAGGCGCAAAATAGTGTAGCCAGAAACACATATGCATTAGAATAATTGCAACCGGCAACTCCCATGGGGCGGTTATTAAAAAAGCATTAGACAATGTCATATTAATTAGTTTATTAGGAATATGTTTTGTTTAATTGGGTGTTGGGGAAAATTTCGATGTTATGAACTGTATTTTCTGATTTTATACAGTGTGTAGACTTACATAAATTATCCCTATGGTTGAAGGGGACAGACAAGAAAATAATAAGAAAAAACAATTCTTAGCTCACAAAAAGAGTGTCCGAATATTACATTTTTTTTTCAGCGATTTCCACAAAGAAAGTTCGATATGAAGATGTTTAATAACTAGAGTCAGACCAAGATAAGTTGGCAGCGATTTTGACAGCCCAGATAATGCAAGTATTATTTTTCACTTAACACTCGCACAGGCTGGGCAATCAAAATCGCTGCAAACGTAGCCTGGCTTTAGTTAGTGGCAAAAATTTCATTTTTGGTAGGAACAAGCTTATATCGCTGACTGTACATTTCTTTCCACAAGGAACTAATACTCATCGTCCTCATCGAAATAATTCTAAAAACCTTAAACACAGTCAGTTTGCGTTATTTTATCACAGAGTTCCCATGGTCACCTCCTATCCCCAACAAAATTGTCAAAAATGTCACGTCACACTGTGCTACGTAAAATAGACACCGACATATGAAGAACCGGTTTTTATTGCCCTTAACCGGTTAATTTGACAAGAATTCTTCTCATAAAAACCGGTTAAAAATAACGGTTTTTCAAGCGAAACCGAAATTAAAAGATTTTGCGCCAAGTACATGATAACGGTTTGGAAATTTAACCGGTTTCCGAGCCTTGATTTAGGCTGCTCCGAATTGAGAGATAAGATATTTCGATATACAAGCAAGTAGCGCATAAACACAGGTATTTTCATTTACCTATATGTCATAAGTTACTTAATCAAAACAGGAATAGTTCAATAACAATAAAACAGATTTTATTGGTCATTTTATGCATTGGTCAAAGGTTAAATTAGTATTATAAGCACTTCAACTAGAAACTGCTTATAAATGGATGCTTTAGTGAAGTGTTATGACCCAATAATGCCATAAAAGGCCTTTTAGTAAATACCAACAGTATAACTAATTGGGTAGTTACTACATGTTGAATTTATTATACTTTTATCATAGCTTTATGACAAGAAAATAGGCAATATGTAATGATATGTGAAAAACATGTAACTATTTGAAAAGTATTACATACCAGTCAACTCGTTCGAATCGTTGTTTGTTGACAATAATGAATATATATTTTTCTATAACTACTTAATTTTCAATAAGTTTATATTGTTTTTTTACACATTTTAATCAAAGGCAGATGTTATAAAACCTGTCGCATATTTGTGTGTATTTCTGCACATCATTCTTGTTGATAACATATTAAAGGCAGCATATTTTTTACATACGGTTATCTTGATTGTGCCCCGCGGCGCGTTAAGTGAGCAAACACAATGAAATTATGGAAATTGGTCAAGGGTTACTCAGATTCCTGTTAAGAGTTCCGTCGATAAATTCCCAAGATATTTCTTGCGAGTATGGTTTTCTTCCTTATCTTATCCCTATGACTGAAGGACGTGACGACTGTGGACACTTCACCAGTGCTCTCCAAGCCGCTCTTGGGCCAAGTGGCCTGTAATGTGGTTTTTGTCTCTGACGTTATTCTGTCCGCCCAACGCATGGCCAAACGTACATGCCTACGCTTCCTTGGCATGCGGCGAGTATGGTCAACGTCCCAGTTTTTGACAGCCTAATACCATTAATTTGCCCGGCCCGGTTATCACCTTTATTGCCTGGAATTAAAGATTGATTGTGGCAGGTATTGGGACAGTGATTATGTGAGGTACTTTTTCTTCTGCAAGGGAACCGAGATTATCGTCAACTCATAGGGTTGTCCTTTAATTTTAAATAAAAGACGTAGCTCGGGAAGCGACTAATAAAGTTGAAATGGGACTGGGCTGGTTATGTCTGCCGAATGCCGGACGACTTGTAGGCTAAGATAACCACATGAGTGGGAGCCCCACGAGTTTCCTTAGCCGGTAGACTTCGTCGGCGATGGCGGGATAACTTGGACTGTTTTTTGAGAGGCTGTCCAGCTACTAAAAAGAGACGAATGGATAAAAGGGGGCTTTGCCCAGCAGTGGAACACAGTGGGCTCTGAATAATAATAACAGAGGGTTGTCAAACTAAGACTGCTTTTCCTCAGAGAATTAGTTATCTTCTCCGCTCCGCTATGGATTGCAACCATTGGTTGATTCCCGTATGTCTCCTCTCATCTCCGCTCTTCTCCGCTTCGGTGGAAAGGCCTTAAACGGCCATAAGAAATATTATAGATTGAAGAACTTGAGCGGTGCTAATGGGTGGAAAACGTTTTATAGGTCCAAGTCTCAACTAACTAATGTGGCCCAGCGATCCAAAGAAGGTCTCCGAAACAAGAGCATGCCTTCCTGCCTATTATCTGCTTGGAGCTGCCACAGGTCCGCTTCAACGCTGTCTCCCCAGCGAAACGTAACATTTCAAGTCGCAAACGAAACATTTTTCTAACGTGCATATGTTAGGCAAAATCGAAATTAAAAATTAAATAAGTTTTGATACTCAACACTACTAAGGAAAAGTTCTGTGCAATCGACTAACTCGTATCCTCGACGAATGCCAACCTCCCGAGCAGGCTGGTTTCCGGAGTGGATTTTCAACTATCGACCATATCCATGCAGTAAAGCAGCTGATGGAGAAAAATCATGAGTACAACCGGCCCCTGTGCATGGCCTTCGTTGATTACGAGAAGGCCTTCGATAGTGTCGAACATTGGGCCGTGTTTGACGCTCTCCATCGCTGCTCAGTTGATACTCGCTATGTGGATGTGCTCCGGGAGCTATATAGCTCGGCAACAATGCAAGTTCGGCTTCACAAACTAAGTAACCCCATATTCATCCAAAGGGGAGTGCGTCAAGGGGATACCATTTCACCCAAGCTTTTTACGGCGGTCCTAGAAGACGTCATAAAAACGCTTGCATGGGACAAAACTGGACTCAATATCCATGGTGTCTTCTTGTCGCACCTGAGATTTGCCGACGACATTGTTTTGTTTGCCGAGACCCTGGAAGATCTTCAAAGCATGATTGAAAGCCTATACCACGCTTCTTTGAAGGTAGGTCTCAAGATGAATATGTCTAAGACTAAGATTATGACGAACATCCCCGGTAAATCGATTCCAATCATTAAGGTTGGGAACGAAATACTAGAGGTGGTCGAGCAGTACTTGTATCTTGGACATATTCTATCATTTGACAAAACACATCAGCAGAAGGAGATCTCCAGGAGAATTCAGCTGGGTTGGGCGGCATTTAATAAATTAGCGGACATCCTGAGACCTGCTAACATTCCACAATGCCTGAAAACTCGCCTCTTCAATCAATGTGTCCTGCCCACCATGACCTACGGTGCCGAGACATGGACGCTCACCAAGGAGGCTGTGCATAAAATCTGTGTAGCACAGAGAGCCATGGAGCGCGCCATGCTCGGTATCAAGCTTCAAGATCGAGTAAGGAATGTCGAGATCCGTCGTCGCACCAAGGTGCTAGACGTGGGTTGCGTCATAACCAACCTAAAATGGAGTTGGGCGGGACATGTTGCTAGGCAGAGTGATGGCAAGTGGACTAAAATTTTAACGGAATGGTGGCCGCTTTCGGATGAAAGAAGCCCCTGGCGTCCGTTGGCTCGTTGGGTGGACGACATTCGGAAAATTGCGGGACACTTCTGGATGCGATTAGCTCAGGATCGGGACAAGTGGCGTACTGGAAGAGAGGCCTATGCTCAGCAGTGGGCGATAAAAGGCTGATATGATGATGATGATGATGACTAAGGAAAGCTCGGTCCACTTCATCAAGAAACGGATCCCTAAAATATACCAGCCTCTGCAGAAACCAAAGATTTAACTGTGATTTTTATAAAACGAACAGTTATTCAAGTAATTAAAGTAACATGTACACGCCAAATAGAATAAGCCGCTTAAAAGGTGTTACGTCTTTTGATTTCACATTTATAATTGTTTCGTGTTTACTTTACACTGTGTGATTGTTAAGTCGTCTAAAGTTGGATCTTGGATTTTGAGGAATGTTTTTAAGTTTGTTTTGGTATGAACGATACAATATATATAGCGATACTTAAAATGGTAAGGCCTACCTTACCTTAAATACCTACCTTACCTTACCTGACCCTGACTTGTATGAACCTACCCATAAGTTAAGGTAAAGTAGGTAAGTTAAGGATAGGTTAAGTTACACTGCGCGTCACTGTCCCAGTACATGCCATTTTTATACTTACGTCTATAGTAATAGAGTTGAGGATAGGGTGTCGTTTATGTCAGGCACTGCTACCTTCCATCTTTATCATCAAACCAGCTCTACAGTTTTTTAAAATTGCATTGTTAACGCATTTCCGTATGTGTTTTATTCAAACATCGAAACTCCGGTCCTCCTAGGTTTGACTATACTCTGTATCTTTAGGTATTTAAAATAAATGTAAACAAATAATTTGTAGATTTTCGGGTAGTTAAATAACATTTATTGGCTAACCAACCAAATGTTAAATACCCCTGGATCTGTCACTGAACGACCTGACTTTAACCTACATGTTTTGATTGTGTAATGTTTTCATCTACCCTCAACTGGCTTAAGGAGCTATTTGAGGGTAGATTTTTTTTTATACTACGTCGGTGGCAAACAAGCATACGGCCCGCCTGATGGTAAGCAGTCTCCGTAGCCTATGTACGCCTGCAACTCCAGAGGAGTCACATGCGCGTTGCCGACCGTAACCCCGCCCCCCCTCGTTGACAGGAACACAACACTATGAGTAGGGTCTAGTGTTATTTGGCTGCTGTTTTCTGTAAGGTGGAGGTACTTCCCCAGTTGGGCTCTGCTCTAGATCTGGAATGACATCCACTGGCTGTGCCCTACCACACAAAGCGAGATGAAATTCACAATGCCCATACCTCTCTTTTGGACGTAGTTTAAGGACGTACGTAGATTTTGTATACTTTTATTTAAATACCTAAAGATATAGAATATAGATAATTCTCAAGACTGACTTCTTAGTCAGACTCAAACTCGTGTTAGTCAAAGCCCAAACAAGTGACGTTTTTCGGCCTTTGACTAAAGAATTTTCGTCAAACCTAGGAGAGACTGTTGGTCAGGCAATCATCGAAACTCAGTTTCATGAAATCGTGGTTTGAGCAGTCAAACTTCAATTAGGTATTAGAATGTCTTAGTTTGTTATAATAAAACGACATTTTTTAATTTTATATTATTGTCGCAATTAAAATCCCGTTCCGTGAGTCGGAGCCCCGCGTAGCGCGTATTTCTGGACAGTTTGCCCTTCGGCCATCTGAAGCAACCGAACGATGCCTATCTATTGGTTTAGATAAAGAGATAAAGATATGCAGTATCGCTCCACTTGTCCAGTTTCACCGTGCATTTGAGGAATCACAAAATGTATGCTAGACCATTGTTTTTAACTCAACCATGAAACAATTTCCAAACATACGATCCGTCAAGGCATTACACAGAAACTTTACGATCGAGTGGATTTTCCGAGTACAGATCGACTTTTGACCGACCGACTAAGCAAAACCCGCAACAGATTATTTTACTTTCGACGTTTAACTGAAAAGTTAGGAACTTCCATGTTTGACTAAAATTACTTCAGCCGAAGTCCGAAATTGGAATTTATTTCGGGGTTTGCCCAATAGTTTTGGTCAAAACTAGGATAAACCAATAATTCCGGGAAGATACTGCATATCGACCTTTGACTATGACATGGATTAATTGATGAAATACAGGTAGTTAATAGTCAACTGCAATAATTTATGGGGTGAATATATAGGTCATACTGAGCAATTTTTTCCTTAGGACGAACCCCGATATCGCGAAATGATTACAGGTGACTAAATAGACACCCCGTATGTACGCCAAATGTAAGCGCCATCGTATAAAAGGTGCTTTAAAAAGGGAGTAGAGTCTTTTGCATACCGGATGCACAGGACTCTACTCCCTTTTTATAGATCCTTAAGGCCTGTGCACACCGGATGCGTGTACATAGACGTGCACGTGCGAGTCGTAATATACAGATCCTTATGAGAGACGGCACACCGATTGCGTGTCGCTCCAACAATATAGCGCACGCGCTCACGTAGCCGGTGCGCTCTGGCCTTAAAATTTGAAAAGAACCTGTTAACTAAAAAAAAATTAAACATGCCATTTGAAGTATTAATAAAGCATGAAACAAATTGATTTGACCTGTTCACTTACATACATATTGTCCAGCAAAAACACCGCTATTAAATTATCAAATCCTAGAGTGTCTATTTTTAACATACAGCTATTACAAAAACTTTGTGCTTGACCTCATATTTTTTGCGAATGTTAATTAGCGAAGAAGTTTTCTGATGATTTGATTCTGTCAAATTAACGTCAGAATAACTAATTGTCTGTTTTAATGCAATTAGTGATTGGTAAACAACTATTTAATTAAAAAAAAATAAAAACCTAGCTAACAAAAACCATTTTATGCAAAAAATGCCTAACGTCATTTTGGAAAAGAGCTAATACTCCTCAAACTGCTGGATCGAATTCTATGAATCATAGGTAAGAACCAAGACAGACAGACATTGGCGTCAAACATATAACACCAGTCTTTTCAGTTTTGCGTCCGGAGTTAAAATATTAATAATGCGCATTTTAAAATGTATAGTTTCTTAGGCGTGCACAACATTACAAGTCAAAGGCAATTTAGAAAGGCAGGAGGCATAGTCTAAGGAGTGACTGTCTCCTTGTGTGTGAACCTAAAATGGTCACACACTGTGCAGGAATAGGAATTTAGTCCTTAGTCCCCCCCGTGGACGCTCCGGCTGTGGTATGAGCTCCCTGCCGAGGGGCTACAGTATGGTATGGGGTTCTTCAAAAAAAAGAGAGTGTAAGCACTAGATTTAAAGGGTCGGCAATGTCCATGTAACATCCCTGGAGTTGCAGCCGTTCATAGGCTACGGTGACCGCTTACCATCAGCGGGCCGTGTGCTTGTTTGCAACAGTTAACCTACTAATGGCTTACCTTATATCGTTAACAAGGGTTGCAACTGATCAAGATGGTGGGCAGTAAAAGTTGAACTTAAACACGAAGTGAAGTCATATTCCCACACTGAGGTTTATGAACAATTAGGTGTGTCGTCTATGGCAAATGGTCAACGGTCGTAAATTTGCCCAGGCGCAGACCACAGACCATTTAACGACAGTAGTTCATTTCTTTGTATTAAAAAGCGTTGTGTTCTAAGCATTTAATATGAGCTCCTGGAATGGACCTTCACTCTACCTGCCTATCTACTTATTTACAGCATATTCTAATTTTTAAGGTTCGGTAATCAACTATGAACCCTCATAATTTCGCCATGTTGCCATCATTACATATGCTTACATATGTCCTGAATTGGAAAGCTTCTTACTACGCAACGTACTGGTGATAATTAGATTCACAATGGTAAATTAAGAGTAGTAATTAGTGAGGAGGTTCAAAGGCAATTACAAGCCACACGTATTTTACGCTCCACTGCCACTAACACTTGTTTTATACAATGTAACGATAAGTACTGGTTCTAAAATAGTTAATTTGGGAGATCTTCATATAGGACTCACGTTAGACTAGGCCGGGTCCGGGCCGGAGTTTACGGCGCTTACTTTTCTACGACAAATGACCGGTGATCACGTGCTTTTCATAGAAAACGAAGCGCCGGAGCTCCAGCCCGGCCTAACGTAAGGCATCCAGTCATCTTTAATATTTCATACATAAAGATAACCAGTCTGTGTCTGTAGAATTTCCCACGTTAAGGTCTTAAGCATCAGATAAATAAACAGGAACTGCCTACCTGCCACTTTCTTACCTTTTGAAACGCTTAAGTACATAATTAAACTGACATTTATAACTAAAACATTCAAGTAAACTGTTATTTACTTTCTACTCCACTATTAGAAACATACCTTTGACATTACAGTAAAATCTGCTATCAAGAAAAAAAGATTCATGTAAAATTTCATGTTGTCTTAAATTCAGTTCTAAGTCATGTGATATAGAGTTCACTATTTTAAAGGCGCTCTCTGTAGTTACATCAATTTTAGTAGACAGTTTCGGAGTGTGAAGAGCCCATCAGTTGACAACCACAAACGATTGGTCGCTGTTGACCACTTTTCTGTCATAAAACAGTTACACTTCGAAAAGATCGTAAGTTATTTCGGACAAAGTTGCAGAAGGTAAGTTAGAATGTCACTTACGATATTTTGGTTTTTGGTCTAAAGTTTTATGGTGCCCTAGGCGAAGAGTAAAAGCCTAGCCTTTTAGTTTTATAGTTAGTGGTCAGGCAGATGTGATACTTTTGGGGTCATCAGTAATATGCAGAATGTTAAGCGATACCTATTAAGTTGGATCATAAATTATGTGAAAATCGAATCGAGCTAAGTTCTTCTTCTTCTTTTAAAATATGGCTTCCATCAAATCTATGATGATTTTGCCAATGTCAAGTTTCGTTGTAAGTTTTAAGTGTGCTCGTAGAGCATGACGTTGTTCGGTAGTCGCTTTTAGTAAAGAGATAGCTGGACTTTACTAAAAGCCACGATGGATTGCCGGATGTTGATTAAAACATGGTTAAACGCGTTTCAAGATTAGTTTTTCATTAAGTGCACACTTCCACGATAGTTCACTGCATAATAAGCATCAATACTACACTTTGAACAACATAAATGAGCAAAACACAAAAAAATATTCTCGAGACGTCTTCGCCATCTTGAATCTCAACGACAACCTCGAGCTAAGTTGCTTTAGTTCCAAATGATAATCGGGCGGCGGGAAATTATTCTTTTGAACTTAGAACTAAGTTGACGCTCATTACAGAAGGTCTTGTTTGGACTCATGTAGCGTGTGTAAATGTTTCAACTAGGGCTATCATTTTGATGTCAACTTTTAGCTGATATCCTGTTTTATCATTTAACAATAAAAAAAGTACAGGTCAACGACCTCGTTTTCGAAAAAAACAGATAAAATGTAAAAAAAAAAGTAAATTTGAAGACGATTTTTATTTTTGTTATTAATTATCGAGTAATTGTGGAAAATTCTTTATGACATTTATGCTTCAAATTTATGCCCTAATTCATAAACTATCGAATGATTATTATTTTTTAGATGTATGATAGGTAAATGGACAGATAATGGTACATTACCCAAGTGCAGTAGTGTATGGCACCATAAAACTTTGAAAGGGTGCAGTTTTAAAATGGTTGAGAAATAACATAGGTATGGGGGGTGATTTGTCGATAAAATTCATCGTACTATACGTAGTTAACAGCCGTTAAACACGTATAGTACGATGAATTATACGTGTATTATAAGTGTACAAAGACATTGTATAAAAGTTATATCGTTAACCATTACATTTATCAAAAGGAAACCAGCCTAGGTCCGTTATTTAGTAATTAAATATTAAAAAGCTAATACCACGACAAGCACATACATATTCCACACTTATACCTAATCAGTAGCTCGCCTCCATACTTCACGGGTCAAAGCACGTCTAGCAAATAGAAGTCAACACTAGCCGTGATTTATTATTTAATTATTGGCTTACACGGCTAAGTATAGACCGGCTATTCCGCATTCGCGTCACAGTTTGTCAAAATGGATACAAGTACAGCAGGTCAGCTAAATTCAAAATTCAAAAATGTATTCTGTAAGTAGGCCTCACGGGCTCTTTTACAAGTCAATAAAACATTTACAAGGACATTATATAGTGACATGAAAAATACATAGCAACATTATAAATACAACAGCCAATACCTGGGTAAACACTACATCATAAAAATCTTAAAATAAATAATTAGTACAATATACCAGAGATGTATAGTCTCTATGGTTAACGATACATCAAATTTGGAGATGTAAAACCTCCAATGTAAAGGGTCTCCAATCGTCAAAATGAAATTATATGAAATAAAGAGTATGACACATGTCAAATATTATAAGTATAATCATGCGCACACTGGCAAAATGTAGTTTAAACACCGCATCAACTTACTTTAGGACTGATTGTTGATTAGCAAAGTACACAAAAAAAATATAATGACTCTGAAGACGATGCTGCGAAGAAAGTCATATCATATGTGAAAACAACAATATTTCCATAGAACATGAGGTAGTATACAGTAGTATCACTATACAGTAGTTCCAGCGTCAAGTGGAGATCAAAACCTTTAAGAGGCTAACACAAAATTATAATTTTAATATTGATTTTTTACACGTTTTAATCAAGGGCATGCATACCTTTTACAAGTAACATTTTGAACAGAAGTATATTCTTAGAGTTGAGTTAAAAGGGTAAAACCCGCGTGAAACCTGCTGCAGCGTCGTTGTTGCCACCGCTGTGTCTATTAATTTCCTTGATAAAATGAGTGACGTTCGTCACTGCTTTACAGCCGCGATGACATTCATTCCGTCACTCATTGTCATCCAAACGTTACCATTGAGGATGCAAATTCATGCTGACCTACTGTCCTCCATATGTGTTGCGCGCCGATTTCCATACAATAGCGTTTGGCGCGCCACTCGCCGTCACTCCACGCTACTGCTTCAGAATGCTTGTGGATATCTTCATACGTGCGGTGGATTATGGCTTTACGCGCCTGAATCGCCTTGATTGCATCTCATTTTATTTTAACTGGATTCTAGTATACACTGTGGGCCAATTAAACCCGGCAGATTTTAACCACTTATTCCTTAGGTCATAAGAAGTGAAAAATGTTATATCCCCAAAAATTTTATTTTGTCGAAAAAGTATTTTTTTTACACCTTTGTGAAAAAGAAAGTTATTATTGCAGATAAAAATTACGAGTTTACTTTAAAACTTTGATGTCTGTCAGTAGGTATGTAAACTAAATCAAGTCACATAGGGGCATCGTCACAGATAGAAAGGCGTTAAAGTTATAACTTTCTTACATTTGTTCTGCTTGGCCTTTCTAGACACTATAACATGTACCTAGTTTGTATAAATACTCTCTATTATAAATTTTACAGCATATTAGTTCGCTGTAATGCTGTGTACATTTTTTGAATAAATAAAAAAAAGAAAATAATTGACACTGTCAATGACTCGTGAAAGGGGTACTGGTCTCAATGAGTTTCTTAAGATAGGTAATGTTAGGAAATTAGAAGGCAACATATGTTTCTATCAAAAATTTAATCTTTGGTACAAGCTTTTATCGCTGACTGTACTTTTATCCCCACAATACCCATCAAGACAACATAAAAACTCCCAAACAAAATTAGGAGATGTTTCATCACAGAGTTCCTATGGCCACCTCCTGTCTCCATCATCAGCTCAGCTCCATGATACCACAATGTTGCATTGTCACCCCGGAGTTACATAAATATGCAAATTTTCAGCTCGATCGGAAATCGGGAAGTGGGTCAAATTTAGATTCCAAGATTTTACCCACGCTAACTAAAATGTATACCTAACAAGGCAAGTTAAACAAAAAGCTTGTAATTCTCTCGTAATTAAAAAAAATATGGTAGAATTTGGCCTAAGGGACTTAGTGCCAAGAATTGTGAATTCACTGTGATGATTCAACGAAGTATTTTTCAATTTATTTTTTTTTAGCTTATAGCGACATTTACAGCTCACAAAGCCACTAGTAATATCAAAGATGTATATAACTCCGTATAAGATAAATAAAGTTTAAGAAAAATTCGTGCCTCGAAAAATCAAGAAAAAAGTTATGCTCGAATAGATGGCGATATATCTTTGGCCTATACTCGAGTACATGGCGATACTGTTTGATATTTAACAGTGAAAGAACATGGGTCAAATAGCCATATGTCATTCAAAGGGTTTTAGTCCTGTGTCGAAAGATGGCAGAAAATTTAGTTGACTACAAAATTTACTTTGACACTACGCCTCTATACTAAATTCTGTTTAGATATCTATTTAACTTCATTTCTCATGTTGGGTTGTTAGTCATAGTCTTAAATAGTATGCACACAGGCGGGCATACAATCAGCATGCAGATGTCTCGCTCGGCGAACGTCGAATATTTATCGCCGCATTATGATAATTCAGGATAAAGCCGACCGGGCGAGTGTGTATGAGCCTTTTGATTACTGTAAAACCAAAGTCCAGTAGCCTTACCACGACTGCCTTAGCTTTCTCAAACTGTCATTCGCTAAAGTCTGCGTAAAGTACTTTCTATACATCTCACTTCAACGAATATGCCAGTAAGAGCGAGATGCATGGAAAGTAAGGCCGCAGGCTGGACGCACGTGGCGTTCGGGGCGGCCCAGCAAGCGGCAAACTGCCGCCGCTGTCGTCCAAAACAGATTCTTTCAATTAAAAAAAGTATGAAGTACTGCAATGTTTTGCCACCAGATTGCAGCACTAGCACCTCTAGTAAACTATAGAGTAACTTATACATACTGTGCCTTAAACTATTTTTTGACAAGTTTTCATAATAAAATTTGACATTAATGCATCAAGGAAATTTGTTCACAAAGGGCCTACCGGGAAATGCGATAATAGAAATGTAGTTATCTGCATCTACATCGCTCGAATATGCAAGAGTGATAGGGAGGTTCGACAGCGAAACAGCGACAGGATTGTGGTAGTGGCGCCCCCTACGCAGAGTTTCGGTTCTATAACACTCTGTGTCTATGTCTATGTGTATCGGACCAATTACATCAGAGTATTACCTACAGAAAAACCATCGAAGAAGTAAAGTTTCTCAGTTGACAACGGAAACTAATAACAGAGTGTTGATATTATTGTTATTTTTGGAATTTTATTTATTTCTAATTTTTTTATTTGTAAATTACTGTTATTTCAAACAATGCATAAATGTAAAATGAAAAACTGAATTGAAATTTGTATAGTGTGATCGAAACACCTTACACTAAGTAATCGTTACTGTCACAGTTTCTCATGAGAACTACATTGACTGAGTGAAATATAAGTAAATTACAGTTGCTAAAAAAGCTAAAGAACCACCTTCACTATTTAAAAACAAAATGTCACGTCAAAGCGCCACATAACGAAGATTTATAGATCCATAGATGGGAAATAAACAGTTGCCGCAGGCGCATCAAAATGGCGAACTGTCAAAACGTAGGGTTATTACTGTCATGCCATGCACCCGTTTTGTCATGCAGGTGTAATTGTGATCGCTTGCCGAGAACCACGCTTTTTGTTGTATCTATGTGGTTTTTGGAATTATAACAAGGGAATAAATATGTACCTAATTGTTATACTTAAACAAGAAATTATCAAGTATTATTTATTAAAATCAGAGAGTAGATAGATATACCGCGTAAAACGTTACCTTCATTGATCATAATTACTATGATACTTCTACCGAGATAATAATGTAAATTGTGTTAGTAAATAGGCAAGTTAATAATTCTTATGTTTTGTACATAGATAGTTTGTTCCTGATTTCTAGCAGAAATATCAGTGCTTCGGTCAATACGAGTAGAATGGAGTTTACTTGGTATTACTGCCGAAACCCTTTTGTTTTGCTATAACGCACACAGCAAACCTTTCTAAGTATACCATTCTCCTTACTTTTAAGTTGCTGAGAGTTTTGGCGGCCGGCGTTGGCGGACAGGCGGTATTTAGAATAGATTTCAAATCTTGAGTAGGTACATAAAACTACCCAAACTTAAAAATCGCAAGTAAATTTATATGAACTTACTACTACTACTACTATTACTTAACACACTATAACTTACTTACTTAATAAGATTATTATGGCATAACCAAATCAAAATATATGATATCATAGTCGCGTTAAAATACTCGTTCGCATATTGCCAACTTGGTATTTTGGGCGCTAAAATGTATGGAAATATACGGTGTCAAATGGTACTTTGACACCGTAATTGACGTTGATGGTCGGTTGGTCGGTCGTTGATCATGTGAGCTCTCTCACTCGCGTAATAAATAGGAACACAGTACACTGATGTCATAGTAATAAATGACATTATCTGACATTTAGCGCATAAGGACGCAATCTATCGCGGCCATTAAAAATGACAGGTTTGAATGAGACTGCTGAACAACACGAGAGATGGATGCTTGAATTAAGTATACTGTAAGTATAGTTTGCCTTTTTAGCCCCCAAACGAAAAAGAAGGGGTATTATATGTTTGACGCCAACGTCTGTCTGTCTGTCTGTGGCATCGTAGCTCTCCAACGGATGGACCGATTTCGATGCGTTTTTTGCGTGAAAGCTAGTTACTTTGCGGTCGCTCTTAGAAATGAGAAAAAACATAGGTTTGATAGAAATCCATTTAGCAGTTTAAGGAGTATCAGTGCTTTTCCAAAATGATGTAAGGCATTTAATCTATAGCGAAGGTTTTTTTTTAATTTTATTTGCAATGGCGGCAGTGAATCCATTGTGAGTGCTCAGGATTTTTTTTCTCAACCTGTTTGTTTGGAAACAAAAAAAAAGAAAAAATAGGTCTTTAAGAGATTGGACTCTTACCAACACCTGTTCTTAACTTCATCTTTTTTAAAGCCTGGTTGCGTCCTAAAGTGACCCAGGGAATTAGCAACCGCATCCCAAGTGTTAACACAGGCATCAGTTTTTATAAATAAATAAATATTATGGAACAATTTTACACACATCGACTTAGTCCCACAGTAAGCTCAATAAGGCGTGTGTTGTGGGTGAAGATGATAGATATAATAGATATATACAGATACGAAGAAAACATCCATTACTCAGGAACACCTGTGATAAACACAGAAATGAATGCCCTTACCAGGATTTGAACCCGAGACCTCCTGCTTTCTAGTCCGGCAGGAACACAACACTATAGTAGGGTCTAGTGTTTTTGGCTGCGGTTTTCGGTAAGGTGGAGGTACTTCTCCAGTGGGGCTCTGCTCCAGATCTGGAATGATATTCGCTGTGCTGTGCCCTACCACACAAAGCAAGATGACATTCACAGTGCCCATACCTCTCTTTTGGACGTAGTTCAAGGATATATACCCGGGTCCTAAACCGATAACCTGCATGCTCGTATATTATAAGCACAGCAAAAACCTACCATTATACCTGACCATATATATAGTCCATCTCCGTTCACGTGTGAATACTATTGTTGATGTCATTGTACCAAGGATGCTGGTGGCATTTCCGCGCTGTATCGCAATCCTGGTACGTTGTGCGAGGAAGCCGCCAGCTCTTCGGTCACCAGTAACTCGTACGTCAACCAGACACTTTGCGATTTCTGCAAAAAACTTATGGCCGTATGCTTCTTAATTATGTATTGAACTTATGGACCTTGGTTACAGAACTAGAATAGGTTGGTTTTATGATATTTATTTGAATATCCATTGAGTGTAAAGTAAGCAGTTAGGTATACGTAAACGCAAAGTTGCCTAGTCTAGACATTTCTCAGCCTCGGAAAGCTCGAGAATGTCCACTCTCAAAATATTTGTGGTGGATATTTGCGGACGGAGCCGGAAGGGTCGCTGGCCTTAAGTCAACGCGGGGAACAAACACACCTATGGTCCAAGGCATAAGATAATGGAAGTATATAGATGCTTTTAGTTCTCTTAACACCTAAAGTGTAGTGGTATGTAGCCTGTTAATGAGATCTGATATCGAGCGCATGCAAGATTGCTTCACATTGTCCACTTATTTAGCGGAACACGTTCAAGGCTTGCTTTAGGACAGCTATATTGCTATATACAAACATTTTACAGTGGTATACAGTCGGCATCAAAAGTAACTGATTGGACTACGCGTCAAATTGACGCGTAGGTCAAATATAATTATCTACCAATCTCTAATAGGTAGATAAAAATGTACAAGTCCCTATACCTATATAGAACATCAAAACTGTGACAGATATTTTAGACCACGCACTAACGTACGCGGAGTGAAATCTGCACAAAATTCAATGTCGTATTAAATAAAAACAACATGGTTATTTTTTATAAATATTCATGTTTTTTGTGACGTAGTTAACAATGTTTAATGTAAGATAAAGTTTACTCCAATGCGAGATTTTTAACGGCAGTTATGGTACTTTAAAACCATCTGTGCCGAAAACACAAATGTTGTCATTTTTTTTTGTTACAATTTTATCTTCTTTAGGAAAACTTCTTTTGGGAAACTTTGTGTGCTCGACATACTTCACATTCTCGCCCGTTGGAGCATTGGTATTCTCAAAATAATAGTTGCCTTGCCATGAGTTTCTATTTTAAGTGACATATGATTAGTCCCCCATAAATCCCATAATGCAAAAACAGCTGTTTTTTTACATTTTTGACCAAATGACGTTACCGCATTTCCAGAGGATTTTTTTTTTGTTTTCGGAGACGGTGGGCTTTACTTTTCTTAAATGTTTGTCGATGCCCATATCATTAAGATATTTTTAAACAGTTTTACTGCAACATTTGAATGTTCTCGTGAATTCTTTGTAAGATTTTGTGACTCATCGGGTCTTCCTTTTTTTAATCGATGTCTCCCAGAAAACTAGCTAATGCTGGAATGTTTTCCTGAACCAGACTTTCTAGCGGTAGTTTTTGTAAAGGAAAAGGACGCACAAATATTAAAAACAGACCATCAGCTCTAACCCGTTTCCACAAAATGTTCCACTATCTTCGATTTCGGCTGTAGGGAAATAGTACTGGAAAAACTACATACAGTTTCGCGACAGTGACCTTCTAAATTGACCATAATTTCAAGAGAAAGAGTGAAATGCTCATGGGACTTGCCGGATTAATTGACATATAATATATATAGACTTTAAATTAGCAGTTAGATATAATTTCAATTTATTTAATTTTTTACTTCTTACATGTTCCAAACTTTGTGCAGATTTCACTCCGCATACGTTATTTGGAAAATTATTCCAGGACTTTTGAAACGTTGTTTCATCCACTGCTATTGATGCTGACTGTGCAACAATGCCTTCAGAGTGTTGGTTTGGCTTCCTAGGTTCTGCAGCGCTTCAGCCATATTTGCGGAGACACAAACCGATGGCTTCGCCATAGTACAAAGAATGGGGAAGTAGGTTATCTTCATATAACGCACCGCGCGCGGCTTGTACGTGTGCGCCATAGTATCTATGCGTCACCGCACGCACACTCAAACAAAATCTCGACCCGTTTCTCAGTGTGCCAGTCGGGGCTTTTGTTTGAGTGTGCGTGCGGCGACGTAAAGAAACTATAGCGCACACATAAGCAGCGCGCGGTGCGTTTGTATGAATATAACCTACTTCCCCACTCTTAGTACTATGGCTTCGCATTCGCAGCAATAGCAATCTTAATATTAGTAAAATATGTTAAGTTTAATGTAACTTTTAAGTATTATCATAGTTTTTAATCACATTATATGCAATACTAACAAAAATCGGGGAATCCTAATGAAAGGCCAAGTCAAGAGCATAGAAGGAATGTTATAAAAGTGAAGCAAACAAAAGAGGTATGTCAGGATCATAGCAAGTGGAAATACGTGGTCTCTGCCTACCCCTCCGGGAAATAGGCGTGATTATATGTATGTATGTATGTACTAATAAATAACTAGATCACTATTATCTTACAAAATAATTAATGAATTGAATTTGTAGCAACTATGCGTGCACACTTGCGGCGCATCCATGGGCAACATTAACCACTACGTGCTTGATATTTTTCAATGACTTCTATTATTATAATCAAATAAGGGTGACGGCTGGCAGAAGCATGTGAGTGGCTAAATGCTAATCGCTTATCACTTGTAGTTCTGTGTGGACAGTACCAACAAGGTAGGAACAACAGTTCTCACGCCGTTCCGGGCTGCATGGATCCGTGACTGAGCTAGCACTTCTAGTTATTTCCTAATGTAATTAGTGATAGCGGATTTAAGACTATAGGTACTTAATATCTCAAGAAAAATGTTTGCTAAGGCAATCTCTTACCATCACTGCAAGATCGTTTGTCCCCGTTGCAATATTTAAAAAAACCGGACAAGTGCGAGTCGGACTCGCCCACCGAGAATTCCGTGCTTTTTAGTATTTGTTGTTATAGCGGCAACAGAAATACATCTTATGTGAAAATTTCAAGTATCACGGTTCATGAGATACAGCCTGGTGACAGACGGACAGGCGGACGTACGGACGGATAGCGGAGTCTTAGTAATAGGGTCCTGTTTTACCCTTTGTGTACGGAACCAGCCGACCCTTTTAAATGCAAGGAATCACCTTATTTGGAACGCTTACAATAGGCTATTTATCCAGTCTAAAGTTTAGTATCAATATGTCTGCGAAAAATAGTTGAGATCTATTTAGTTATTTCAAGGTGACTTCTTCGTATTCATTATTCTGTAATTTAAGTTCTGAGGTGTGAAAAACTTCCTTTATAACTCAAAGGAATCTAGATTATAAAGGCAACCTACTCTGATCAACGAAGACCGAATGACAGATAGCGTATATACTTTTTCTAAATCTATAAATGATTTACATTATCATACGGTAGTATTTAATTGAAAGATAATTAGTTTGATTTTTATTATTTTTCAAGTAAAATTAATCTTATACGAAGTAACCATGGTCACCCTATGACTTTTGACATATACGCTGTATGGAAAGCGACAAGACGTCACATTGAGTAGGGTGACCAAACTGTACGCAAACATGTTTTTTTTCTACTTGTCATCTGAAAAATAATCATAATTATTGGTGATAATAAATAATGAGCAACATCATTAGACTCATCTTTGAATTCTGTGTGATGTCTTGTTCTCTTGCTCCACGACCCCGAAATCAACCTGTATATATTATGTTTAGTTCTTTGGCATTTGCTAAAGGTGACTTTGACGGGTCAGATTTACACTTGTTTCTTGTTATACTAGACTTAAATCGACCGGGATATAAACCGTGATTACCTTTTATAGTAAGCGGTGGTGGCCGAGTGGATATGACGTCCGACTTTCAATCCGGAGGTCGCGGGTTCAAATCCTGGCTCGTACCAATGAGTTTTTCGGAACTTATGTACGAAATATCATTTGATATTTACCACTAGCTTTTCGGTGAAGGAAAACATCGTGAGGAAACCTGCATACATCTGCGAAGAAATTCAAAGGTGTATGTGAAGTCCCCAATCCGCATTGGGCTAGCGTGGGGACTATAGCCCGAGCCCTCTCGCACATGAGAGGAGGCCTGTGCCCAGCAGTGGGACGTATATAGGCTGAATTATTATTATTATTATTACCTTTTATATTGTTACCCATACCCGTGAACAAGATGCATGTAACTGCGTCGAAATATCGGGATCTCAAAAACGATATAAAAGGTAATCACGGTTCATATCCCGGTTGATTTAAGTCTAGTGAAACTAACCGTGAATCATTCAAAACTGTTATTGTCTCTTATTATAGTTCCTATATCGGAGATGACTTTTTATATTTTTAAGGTAAAAACACCTAAACAATCAAATTAAAAGGTCAGCTTTTTTTTTTAATGGACATGATGTAATACAATATATAAACATAATCTAAACATTGTATCAACACCCGTCTTCTTTTTCAAGAATACAATACTCATTATTGTGTTGTATAGAAATCGGTATCGATATTTCGTAAAAATTGGTCGAATATTTCGGTGTTTCGTGACTCCAGAATTCCAGTAATTCATGCCGTAGTATTAAAAACACCTAAAGGGTCATCTCGATGATTGAAGTTGTGTAATAGAAGAATGATAATGCCGGAGAGGTACAGTAAATACAGACAGAAAGACAGACAGACAGACAGACAGACAACAGGCAGACCGACAGACAGACAGAAAGACAGACAGACAGACAGACAGACAGACAGACAGACAGACAGACAGACCGACAGACAGACAGACAAACAGACAGACAGACAGACGGACAGACGGACGGACGGACGGACGGACGGACGGACGGACGGACGGTAGGACGGTAGGACGGACGGACGGACGGACGGACGGACGGATGGATGGATAGACGGACGGACGGACAGACTCTTTGACTGAAGTTGTGAAGTGGGACTAGCAAGTAGCAAGTATTTAAAAGTGCTGCAGTGGGTCTAAAAACTCACGCCACTATTTATAAACCTTGTTATTCGCAACGGGAGTCCCGGCGGAATGATAATGCCGGAGAGGCCGCTGCAGATACACAGTAAATTATGTTAACAGTACTTTGAGAGTTGGCTTGGTGGACAAGTTTTTTCGTGCGGTTAATTATTGGCATTGATACCTACTGATTTTTGTGTGGTGTGTGTGATACGTAGGTATAAAGCAACAACAAAAGTAATTATACACAGAAGTAAAAGTAAATGTGATTATTTTACAAGTCGTCGAATTATTTTATATGAACCTTCATCCCTTTTTCCTTCGTTTATGGCATTTATTTCGGTTTATACTTCCGTTTTATATTCCCTTTTTTTCCGCACCTGATGTCAAAGCCAAAATATTCTTTAAAAGAGACCTAGCCTCAACATGTACTTTTGAATCGTCAGTTAAAAGTTACAAACATTATCTTAAATCAATTATTAATATCAAGTAGTTACCATCTAATGATGTATAAATTATAAATAAATACATATTTATAGGACATTATTACACAAATTGACTAAGTCCCACAGTAAGCTCAATAAGGCTTGTGTTAGACAACGATACCACTTAGACAACGATATATATAATATATAAATATTTATAAATACTTAAATACATAGAAAACACCCATGACTCAGGAACAAATATCCATGCTCATCACATGAACAAATGCTCTTACCAGGATATGAACCCGGGACCATCAGCTTCGTAGGCAGGGTCACTACCCACTAGGCCAAACCGGTCGTCAAATGTTTGATACACTTCTTTAAAAAAAAAATATAGCCCATTCGTACTCTTTAACCTCCGACGCAAAACATGAGGGGTGTTAAATGTTTGAAGCCAATGTTCGTATGTGGCATCGTAGGTCTCAAACGGATTGACTGATTTCAATAATAATAATCGATCCAGCAGTTTGAAGAGAATCCCCTCTTTTCCAAAATAATGTAAAGTACTTTTGGTACCTATAAAATGATTTTTTGGCATATTGAGAAACCTATTTTTAACTTTTTATGTACCTCATAAATTACCATTGTCACTACTTTATTACTGTAACTTTATCACTGCATTTTGTATGGGTGATGTCTTTCAGACTCCAGTCCTTCACGAAGGTCATTGTAAAACTAAAATGAAAAAAAAACAGCTTATAAAATTATCCTTTGTGAGGTGAAATAAAAACAATTTATTTAAAAAAAAAAACGATCCAGCAGTTCGAAGAGTATTAACAGCTCTTTTCCAAATTGATTTAAGGTATTTTTGATATTATAATTGTTTTTGGGATAATGCGTAGGGCGGTTTAAAAAAATGTACGTAGTCAAAATACTGGTTACCCCTAACCGCGACAAGACAGTCGTGTTGCAAAAACCTATTGGCTATGTAATTATGTTGGAGATTTTCAACTATGTTGGAAGGATCAATTGGCATAAGCGTTTCGCGGTAGGCGATAATTGGCATGGAAACTAAATGCCAATCATTAAAATGCCAGTAAGATTGTCACGACGTCCAAAATCACTAGATCTCTGTTACCTAAAACCGGTTTAGATGTTACGTGCCTTGGTAATCTGGATGGGGAAATATGAAAATTATTATATTTGAAATACTAAAAGTCGTATGTATTATATTTTGATACAAAGTTTAGTCTGTTTTGATGCTACAACGGATCAAATCGTGCGTGATATTATACGTACAGAGCTGAGCTGTCAGTTGTATTGTCATTTTGTACTTGTTAAGTAGGCAATGATTGGACTAGGTTAGTGTCCTATAATATAACAGGAGACCAATTCGACTTGACTTATCGGTAGCTTTTGATACAACGAGCATACGTTCACTTCTATGGCAACTGGTAATGTCAACGGTTAACAAATATCCATGACCAACAATATCCCGGGCGATGACTCGTAAACTGGTTAAGGGTGATGTGTAAAAACCCTCGTGGACGTCAGCTGCCGCTCCGCTGGTGGGCTGAGGAACGCCAGCTATCCGAACACGTAAAAAAAATTGTTATCGCATTCCGATGCCGAACAGCGTCACGAATTATTGGAAAATAATGTCGAACGTACAGAATACATTTTAATATAAACACCAATTTCTAAAGCTGAAACACGAAAGAAGAGATATTATTATTTATATCTCCGTACATACAGGTTTTTGAATTAAACTAAGTAGAAAATTATAAATGAAATACTTAAGGGATGCAATTACATTAGCATTTGAAACTCAATACGGGATGTATAAGCTATAAAATTTATCTGTAAATAGTCTCCAAGAATTAAATATTCAGTATTTGCGATTCCGAATGAAATTAATATTGAAATCAAAATTGAATCGATAGTTACTATAGCTAAAGTAAAGGATTGAACGTTGAGAAATCTTGTGGAATGTACTATGTGCTAATAATACCGATCCATATTTTAACTATAGGTAAAACATGTTTGTGAAACATGTTTTGATCCGTTACGAGGACCTACTACAGGATCCATATTTTGTTTGTTATTAAGAAGATTGTGGATAACCACTTCTCCAATGGACAAAGTTTTTGTCCCTGTATATCGACATAATGGGAAATATTTTCACATAATTTAACGTACATATATTAGTGAAAGCTATGCCCTTTTGTTAGACTTTTTTAGATTGTTTAATTGTTAATATAAGTTCTAGGTGTTAAACTAACTCATCGCATAAGAACCACCAAGCTGCGTTCCAAAACACGCTTACTGACGTAGGCGAGAAAACCGCTAGGCTCAAATTGGACTAGGCCGGTCACGTCTACCGCTTGCATCCGAAGAGGTGCGCTAGCTTAGCCACCAAGTGGACGGGGCAGGCCCAGGCGGAGATGGTGGTATAACCTGGACACAAAAACAGGCTAGAAAAAAAAAGAGTTAAGTACGAGCGAAAAACTAATTCCATATATCTTTTTGAAAAAGCTCTTATATCTTATATCAAAATGAAGGGACATCGATATGGCGGGTAGGTATTATCAAACTGTGAATTGAGCCTCTATACTTAACACCACATGCTAATTAATCCCTACTTATATTTTAATATTATACATACGAAAGTTACTCCGTCTGTCTGTCTGTTACTTCTTCACGCTTAAACTGCTGAACCGATACGATATAGCCTCCTCAGGCCCACCATACAAAATTAATGAATTTCTTTTCTTTGAAAGAAATACTACTTTATTTGGTTCATAGAAGGTTCCAATTAGATTGCAACAAATATGTACATTGTAATGTACATTGCGCCTTACGAGGATAGATGGAATTGCTATGGAGATAGTTTGAATCCCGGGAAATAGGATACCTAGTTTATATATCATCAACATCAATCTACGTAGAAAAAGTCGCGGTCAGGAGACCAACCCTACACACATAACCCTAAACATCCCTCTCCCTCATCCCTCTGTAGTTGCAGGCGAACATAGGCTACCGAAACTGTTTACCATCAGGCGGGCCGTATGTTTGTTTGCCACCGACGTAGTATAAAAGAGGAGATGGAAAGGGGGATGGGAATTTATTAGTTAGTTAGTTATTCTATGCATTTTCGGCAAATCGACAACCATTGTGACTATTTTGCGTGAAAACGTGGTAGCGCTACTCTAACCACCCAAGCTCCTCCACGAAACCTAGCAGTGTCTTCAGGTTCCTAACTGCCTCCTTTAGTGTGTACAGACTCCCTAGGTATTTGCTCCTGTATACTTCTACCTGTTTCCAGTCTAGGAGAATATGTTTCGCTGTTTCCTTTTCTTCCATGCATACATTGTGTAGGTAGGTGTTTGTTTAGTGTGTTAGGTCCTGTAATTCATCTTATTATTTTTCGTAGTTTGTGTCTGGGTGTTTTCAGTAGTAATTTGGTGAGCTTGTAGTTTTGTTCCGGTAGAATTTCTTTGGTCTGCTTACATACATGGGAATTGACTACATAGTAACACATGCCTAAAGTTACTAATTCTATGTAGACGAAGTAGCCTGCAGAAGCTGGTTGTCTTTAAACCGTTTTCCATTTAAACCACTTGACATTCCCTAAACAGAAACATAAAGTATTGCTACCGAATCTCGATCATGGCCATATTCGCGGACAACCAATGATAGACAACTCAATGTACGGCAGTGTCTGTGGTCAGGCCTTTGTGGATGTCAATCTTGAGCTCTGTATAGGCCAGATAGATCTGATAGTATGTTGATGTATTAGGTAACAGGTTGTACAGTCAGTATCAACAGCAAGGAAAAGTATTCTTAAATACCTTATCAAAAAGAGATATATCGGTTCGCCAAACCCGTGCTCTTTTTGAAGCTCCGCGTTATGGAGTGAAACATGTCGAACAATGTTCGATTTAAAATACGTAAGTGACCCGTTTTAATATATTACTTCTGTATCTCGCGGATTTTTTGTTATTAAGATATCTCTCTGTTACATCTAACAGATAGTTTTGAATGCGAACTGAAGTAATATAATATCTATTAGAACAAGTATTCGAGGGTGGTAGAAACAACTTTCATTCTCTACTATGGATGCTGACTACAGTTATCAGTAGGTAGGCAGCGAATATCTACACAAACTACCGATTAGGATTTCGTAGTCAAAAAGAACCCTTACAAAATATCATCATCTGATGATGATGATATTGATGATGATCATATCAGCCCTTTATCGCCCACTGCTGAGCATAAGATCTCTCTTTATAAATAAAAAAAAAATAAAAAAAAATAAAAAAATATTTATTCAGTAGCACAAGTTATTTTACAAAAATCAGGTGGGTGCCTTTTTTTTTAGTATAAAATTACCTGTGTCAAGATACACCGCTCCTCCATTGTGATGTACAGGATCGTAATACTATGGTGTGTTTAACATAACTTTAATTACTAGAGTAAAGAACATTATTCACTAGGAGTAGACGCTATAACAACAATATTAATATGTACTAATTAATACGCTCTCGCCATTACATTAAAATTAAAAACTAGTATATTTCTAAAAGATAAATTGCTTCAAATATGATTCGGTTTATATTTTTGTGGGATTGTCCGTGAAAGTGGAAACTGTCGAACCCTGGGAACTAGAAAGCTGTGGGTAATAACTCGTTTTGTAGTTTTTTTATACCACGACGGTGGCAAACAATCATACGGGCCGTCTGATGGTAAACAGTCACCATAGCCTATGGACGCCTGCGACTCCAGACGTGTTACATTGCGTTGCCGAGCCTTTGAAAGTCTGTACACTTTTTTTAAGAACCTCATACTGTAGACCCTCGGGAAAACCATAGCAGGTAGCTCATTCCACAGCTGGAGCGTCCGCGGCAGGAAGTACCTCTTATACCGCACAGTGTGTGACCATCTAGGCTCGAGGGTGTGAGGATGAACACCCTACCGACGGCGGGCGGTGCGGTGATATTTAGAAAGTAGCTGTCGGCATCATGTCAAACAATGCTTCAGAGCACAGCCCATTGTACAAGCGGTAGGAAACACACAAGGAAGCAAAGTTTTTCCTTAGACTTAAAGGTTCACTACCGCTTATGAGTTTAGGATCGTGTACGATTCGTACAGCACGCCCTTGGTCTGAGTCGAAAGGCCCAAGCTGTCCTAGGTGAACTAAAAAATAAAAAATATATATTATAGCGTTTGAAAAAGAGTGGAATGGCATTGCATATTTATTTAGGTTTTAGCGGAATGATCGGTCTAATAAAACAATGTACGGTCAGCTGCAAAGAAAAAGTACCCCCACTGCATACAAAATTTCTACGCAAGGGGGTAACCATTTCTCTGCAGCTGTACTTATGTTTGGTTAATTGAAAAACCAGAAAAAGCTGATTGACTCATCTAATAAATATCAGGCTGATAGTAAACCAAGAAGTGGTTCTCTCAAGCAAGGTTTTGAAAACATCACGAATACTTACACACATGTAAAGTTGTACTAAAAGCTTGTAAAAGTGCGCGTGGGCAAGTCGTTACACGTCCCGCCGTTTAGATAGACGATATTTACTGCCCTGTCGTGTGCTCGGGACGAACTAGGAATGTGCTTTAAGCTAGCCCGTCCTCGTCTATTGCCATTTGACTTCATTTTTCGGAAACTTAAGAAATGGGGATTGAATACACACCTCAGTTGAGACAAGGATACTGTGGCCATAATTGCAAACCAAAGCGAAGGTCTCATCAGCGAATAGTAAAAGCTTTATGCTCGTTAGACCCACGGTCCCCGTAGTAGGTACTAAATTGCTTCAATGTTAATAACCCATTTTCAAGTGGAATAGAGTTGCATTACTTTTGTTGCGATCGATTACAAAACTAAAGAAAATGATGGACCTTAGGAGGTTTTAAGAGTCCTCGTCATTCCGGCAAGCCCGGGCGAATTTCACCTTCCCATAAATAAATAAAATATTTTTATTCAGTAGCTTAAAAGCTCATTTTAAAACTACGTGTTGGGTTGTACTTTCCATATACAATGACATGAGGTATATATAGGGCCGAAATTAGTTTACATTGCTCCACATTATAAAACAAACGAAAAAGAGCAAAAACAAGTATACGGTATCCATATACCATAAACTAATAAAAATCAATGCTTCATAAACTAATTAGATACACCTAGATACACCTTATCCTCTTGTAAGTACGTAAAGTTTCAGAGCAATCTAGCTAGTCGTTTTATGGAGACCCGAGCTTGGTGGTAAAGGTACACAAAAATAAAACTTTAAATAATCTGTCTGACCAGCTTGACGCACACATAGAACAACAGTGATACTCTGAAACCATTGGCATAGCGTACCCGTAGTGCTTTAGATAAGCCAGTCCCAGCCTGCTTACGAAAAATCTCAAGAAATTCAATGGCACTATGACCTCGGGATCTGTGAAATACTCGTCTTCAAGATGGATCAGAGCGGCAAATGCACTGCTAAAGATTTAGGCATAGGTATTATCAAAGAGAATTTGAGTATAGAAGCGTATTGTCAAAGTAATTTTGTAGTCAACTTAATTTACTGCCACTTTCGACACAAGACTAAAACTCTTAGAATGACATAGGCTATTTGACCCATGTTCTTTCATACGGTGTCATATCAAACGGTGTCGCTATTTACTCGAACATATGCCAAAGGTACCTCGCTATCTATTCGAGTATAGTTTGGATTTCGAGGTACTTTTTCTAAAAAAAAGTAAAAAATGAAAAATCGTTTATTGGTTACAATCATTCTGTTACAAATTGAGAGGTTCGGACCTCCTAGTAAGTATATCAATACTTGAGACAGGAGGCTCCTAAATATAAAGCACTAATGAATAATGTTAAAAACTATCGGTTTTAACCTTACACCCAGAAAGGATCGGTGGTGTGTTTTTTTTTTATTACATGAAATCTTTAAAAGCTATATAGTTATCCCAGAAAGCATATTAATTATACAAAAGGAAAAAAGATGAATTGCGCAAATAAGTCTGAGCGAAATGAACGCGGGAATGATGTACAATTTATTAATATTGATATAATGGTCAGAATGGCTTGGTCAAGATTATACAGAGATCATAGGGATGATTCATAAAATACCCCAAAATATACATTATTCAGTTTTTCGGAGCCGTGCAATGCAGATATTAAGTACATATTTTTAAGCGAAAATGGGATCATTATTGGTCTGATCTTCTTTTGACACGATTCGCCCGAAAATGATTGTGGAAGTTTAAAATGGTAATGATTTCGGCGAAAATGCATTGAAAATTGCAAATATTCGTTGTGTTTTAAGCTATCTAGAATGATATAATGAGCGTACATTAATAAATGGACTTAGTCCCACGGTAAGCCAAGAAGACTTGTGTTGTGGGTACTCAGGCAACGATATATATAATACAATACAAATACTTAGATTTAGAAAACATCCATGACTCAGGAACAAATATCTGTGCTCAACACACAAATAAATGCCCTTACCAGGATTTCGATCCCAGGACCATCGGTTTCATAGGCAGGGCCACTACCTACTAGGCCAGACCGGTCGTCCTACATTACAAAAAAAGCGGCCAAGTGCGAGTCGGACTCGCCCATGAAGGGTTCCGTACCATTTATGACGTATTAAAAAAAACTACTTACTAGATCTGGTTCAAACCAATTTTCGTTGGAAGTTTGCATGGTAATGTATATCATATATTTTTTTAGATTTTTCATTCTGTTATTTTAGAAGTTACAGGGGGGGGGACACACATTTTTTCACTTTGGAAGTGTCTCTCGCGCAAACTATTCAGTTTAGAAAAAAATGATATTAGAAACCTAAATATCATTTTTGAAGACCTATCCCTAGATACCCCCACGTATGGGTTTGATGAAAAAAAAAAATTTTTTTAATTTTTATGACGTATTAAAAAAAAACTACTTACTAGATCTCGTTCGAACCAATTTTCGGTGGAAGTTTGCATGGCAATGTATATCATATATTTTTTTTAGATTTTTCATTCTGTTATTTTAGAAGTTACGGGGGGGGGGGGGGGGGACACACTTTTTACCACTTTGGAAGTGTCTCTCGCGCAAACTATTCAGTTTAGAAAAAAATTATATTAGAAACCTCAATATCATTTTTAAAGACCTATCCATAGATACCCCACACGTATGGGTTTGATGAAAAAAGATTTTTTGAGTTTCAGTTCTAAGTATGGGGAACCCCCAAAATTTATTGTTTTTTTTCTATCTTCGTGTAAACATCATAATGCGGTTCATAGAATACATCTACTTACCAAGTTTGAACAGTATAGCTTTTATAGTTTCGGAAAAAAGTGGCTGTGACAGAATCGGACAGACAGACGGACATGACGAATCTATAAGGGTTCCGTGTTTTGCCATTTGGCTACGGAACCCTAAAAAGCATATGGTTATTACTGGTACTCTAGTAGGTACAATCTGGAAAAATTAAGTGTACGCAACACTTAATTTTGAGAACTGAAATCAATCCTAAGTAAAACATATCTCGCATTTCATTCGATTTTCAACACACTTGCTCGTAACGTGGAACTTCTTGAACAGCTTCTAGGCTGATAATCGTAGATATTAAACCCGCGTGCTTTTTAGGGTTCCGTACCTATTACTAAGACTCCGCTGTCCGTCCGTCCGGCTGTCACCAGGCTGTATCTCATGAACCGTGATAGTTAGTGATAGTTGAAATTTCCACAGATGATGTATTTCTGTTGCCGCACAACAAATACTAAAAAATACGGAACCCTCGGTGGGCGAGTCCGACTCGCACCTGTCCGGTTTTTTTTATAATTACCGAAGTTGTGTGATAATGTTATGATACTTATTTCGATTGTATTTTTTTTTAACTGTACTTTTACTGTATTGACAATTAAAATTTGATTTTTCCTCGCAAGTATGTTGAAAAACGTCGTACGAAACACGTGTGCATTGGTCATTACACACATCGGCTTTCTTATTACGCCTAGTGTGTACAAATGACCAATATAGCACATTTGTTTCATAATGTAGGTAGGATCATATTTATTTATTTATTTAAACATTATTCCACAATACATGAAAGTACAAGAAGGCATTCTCTACCAGTCAACCATGGCCATGGGGAAGATATTCAACTTTTTTGAGGTTGCCTAGATAGAGAAAACGGACGCGCTGCCAGATTTTCTATGTAATCAACACAAGCCTTATTGAGCTTACTGTGGGACTTAGTCAATTTGTGTAATAATGTTCTATAATATTTATTTTATTTATTTATTTAATACTTTCTGAAATACACAACCATATTTGTGTCTCCTCCTTTAATTTTTTAAAATAGGTAATACAGACCTACCAAACGCTTGTGGTTTAAGTAAATGTTTCTGCAATTACTTGAGGCGATCAACTATAATAATGGAAATAACAATGCTTAGTATACATATTTGTACCGTACATAGGAACATAGTAAGACAAACATACAGATCTAATTTTTTTTATTTACAATAACAATATACATAATGGATATATACAGATGATTACTATAACTAGCTTATATCTAAAATAGGCCCTTGAGGCATTGTACCAAGGATGCTGGCGGTATTTCCTCGTTGTATCGCAATACTGATACGTTGTGCGAGGAAGCCGCCAGCTCTTCGGTCACCAGTTACGTCAACCAGACAGGTCTTACATATATATATGCCGTTTTTCTTTCAAAAGCGTCAGTGGGCGGCAGCGTAGCCTTATTTGTATTAACAATGTTGATGTTATGACAGTTTCGTATAATATATAGCCGTGTTTGTGAATTGGTTGTGTAATGCCACGAGGTATTACGATTGTATAACTTTTGATATTGTTGATACGCTGACTTGCAATTCTTTTCGCTCACTAACAACATCAAGCAAGTTTTTTTTTATGTTAGAGGAGGCAAACGAGCAGACTGATCACCTGATGGTAAGCGATTACCGCCGCCCATGGACACCTGCAACACCAGAGGGGTTGTAAGTGCGTTGCCGGCCTACTCCCAGCTCTTTTCTTGAAGGTTTGAAGGTCGTATCGGTCGGTTAAGATGGAACAGTAGTTTTGCAATCTTAACGATATAACGGTACTTTTTCTATGAAATTCCTTTCGGGAGAAAACGGTTTCCGCTAACTAAAACTTAACAAATCACTTTGATTTTGATGTCGATCGCTTCAGCATAATATATTCTAGGTTTATAGCTTTCGCTTTTTTTTTTTGCAAATTTTGATAAAAAGCAAAATGTATAAACCTAGTTTTCCATTGTGCCAATAACATACAAAAAAATCCTGGAGATTGGAAAATATTTAGAAGTGGAAAAAACGTTTTCTGTTTTTGTATGAATCACGTATACTTATATACTTCCCTCTTAATTTCATGGCGGTGGCGTAAGCACGAGCGATCGTATCAAATCAATATCAGAACTATAATTTTTTTTGTGCTGAATGACCCTCAAGTTTATAGGGTACAATTTTTGCAAAGTATCCATATTTTATGTTTATTTAGAGTATTACCAATACAAAATTGAAGTTTAATAATAACATGATCGAGCCTGATGGTTGATGGTTGTACTGTGTGCCCAAATATACATACTTAGATATTTTCTTACTGAGGTATATTGTTGATAATTTCAGCAAATGTTTGCGTTTGGGATAGCATAGTTAAACCGAAATATTATCAAGATAATACCTTTTGTTTTAGTTAAGTAAATAATTTATATATATATTTTTGAAAACGTAAAAAAAATCTTAAAAAATCTTTGGCAACGTGTTTTTGAGCGATGGCTCAAAGATGGCACATGGCTCAAAGATGGATTATAATGATGTATAATGATGTCAATGACACTCGAGGTAAGTACGCAGTTGTGATGAAGATGCTGGGATGACTTGGTGATATTAAGAGGGAAGAATAGCTTTGCGATCATATCGAAATAACGGTATATTTTCTATGAAATTCCATTTCGAGAAGAATCGGTTTCCACTAACTAAATCTTAACAATTCACTTTGATCTTGATCTCGAACGCTTCAGCATAATATATTCTGCTTATAGTTTATTCTTTAAAAAAATGTATAGCAACTTTTGAAAAAAAAAAGGAAAACCTATAAACCTAGTTTTTCATTGTTTCATAACATACTAAAAATTATGTAGAATGGAAAATATTTAGAAGTGGAGAAACATTGTTTAGGGTTCCGTAGTCAACTAGGAACCCTTATAGTTTCACCATGTCCGTCTGTTTGTGAAATTTGGCTCGTGCTGAAATTTGGCATGGATATATAAATCAATAAAGCCGACGAAGTCGTACAATAAAATCTAAGAATTTAATTTTTTAGGGTACCTCCCCTACACGTAAAGTAGGGGTGATTTTTTTTTTACTTCAACCCTACAGTGTGGGATATCGTTGGAAAGGTCTTTCAAAACTAATAGCGGACATGATCAGTTTAGCTGTTTTTGACTTATCGCAAAAAGTTTCCCCTTCATAGTAAAAAAACGTATCCACAGTTCATCCCTTGGTTAACAATCTACTATACTTTAAGCTCCAGTTTAGCATATTGTGACGGAAGAATAACTACGGAACCCTACTCTGAGCATGGCCCGACATGCTCTTGGCTGGTTTATTTTTATGAACGAGTACATGGTCTACTTCCCTTTTAAAAGCACATTAACAGTTAAAAATAAAGATATTGAATTAATTGTTGATATGAAGGCCTCTAGATACTGACAGTAAGGTGGTGTACATATTATTTTTAGAATGTTGACTAATAAAAATGTTTGTGAACTCTGCCATCTATGTGGCTAAAATCCATGTGCTGTAGTCTTTCATATTTATTTATGTCCAGCCTACCAAACCGTAAACTTTTAATTATTGAGTATATTTTATTCAGTGCAATTTTATTAATTTTTACCCTGTTTTTTTTTTCAACGAAATAAATGTAAACAAGCCCTCACACGCAGGCTTTTATTAATGAACACAAAGTGAAAAATAACGTTAAAGGTATTAAAAATAAATAAAAAAGGTTCACGTTCCATGCTGCATGCAATGGACGGTGTAGTGAAAACTTTTTAATAATTGAAGCGCGTAGTTTAAACAAAATATCTGTCAGAGCCAGGGGTGCTCAGGTGCGAGCATAAATTGCGCAGGTAGAAATGCCTACCCCTTTCTACATTCAGGGGTTGACAACTTCCACAGGTAGTAGGATATTAGAAATGCTGCGTTCGCCTTATTATAAATACTTATGTCTTGAATAAATATTGAATACATTTTACTCGCGAGATCGACACAACCGAAATAACTTGTACGGTCAAAAAATATTTGTCTGTACCTACTGTAAATGTTTAATAACTTGTATATTCGACTTGCATTTTCTTTGAATGTATCATATTTTGAGGTTTATGCTATGTACATTTATGTAAATATATCTAGATACATTTATGTCTAAACAGAGAATGAAATCGAATCTCGTATGATAAATCTATTTATCAAAGGACTTATGTAATCGTTTTAGGATTGCTTGGGTATATTTTATTATAATAATTGAGAGCACATGGTTTGTTTCGTTGTTGTTTGAATATATATTTATTTATTCCAACACTCTTATTGCCGTATATGTTATGTAGTATCTTTAAAGATTACCTTTTAACGTAAACTAGATAGGTATACCTCTCTCGTCGAAGGATGGTCCTTGACAGTTCATCTATATATGAAGTAGCTGTCACGTATAATGTCTGTACACATTTTTTTTAAGATTCACACATTACTTTATTTAGAAATGTAACATTTAGGTAATAAAAATACTGTAAAAACATATTTCTTTAATTATTTTTAAATTAACCAAAAGGAACTTGAAGGGACTGTCATAGAGACCATCATATGACGCGAGAACTATAAACATTCACAAACTCAAGTTATTAATATTCCCGAAACGGAAAGGTTCCGCGCCACTGCGTTTTTTCGTCGCCACACGAGTTCACTATTTTCGTGTAGCGTCGTTTTTTTATCACTAAATTATGGTATAGACGAACATTCCCGCGTGATTTAAATGAGAGGGCGGCAGATTTCGGTGTGAGATAGCTTTTTTACTTTTTTTTACATTGTGCTGACCTTCTGACACAGGGCCGTTTGGTTAGAGCGACTGGGTGGATCAACTTTTTAGTGTCACTCATTGCAATGGTTACGGTTTTTTGTCCCTTGGACAACCACTGTTAACAACCTGATTTTATGGTATTTTAATGTATCAAACGTGCATTTTTGTGGTAGTTTTATGCCATTTCTGAGCGTTTATTTTTTGCAACTTTTTTTATGTGACCTTTTTTGCCACTTTTGTGTTGTTTCTAGTCAGGATCACGCCTTTTCGTCCTTATAGGAAAATTTTTTTTTCCCAAAAATTCCATACATTTTTCAAACTTTCCTGTTTGTTATACATACAAAGTAAATGGGGAAGTGGTGACATGGGACACTGGGACATTTTTTAAGCCCATTAGGATCGAAAGAACTCGTGATTATAAATAGAAAAAACCGGCTAAGAGCATGTCGGGGCACGGTCAGTGTAGGGTTCCGTAGTTACTCTTCCGTCACAATAAGCCAAACTGGAGCTTAAAGTATAGTAAATTGTTAACCAAGGGATGAAACGGTACCTTTCACCTGAGTTAAACAAATAGGCAAATTTGCATAATCAGTACCTAATTAAAATAAGTCTTTTTACTATGAAGGGAAAACTTTTTGCGATAACTCAAAAACAGCTAATTTCACGATTTTTTTCATATTTTTTGGACCTATGGTTCAAAAGTTAGAGGGGGGGGACACATTTTTTATTTCTTTCGGAGCGATTATCTCCGAATATATTCACTTTATCAAAAAATGTTTCTTGAAAACCCCTATTAGTTTTGAAAGACCTTTCCAACAATACCCCACACTCTGGGCTTGAAGCGAAAAAAAAATTTCACCCCCACTTTACGTGTAGGGGAGGTACCCTAAAAAAAATTAAATTTTTAGATTTTATTGTACGAATTTGTCGGCTTTATTGATTTATATATCCATGCCAAATTTCAGCTTTCTAGCACTAACGACCACGGAGCAAAGCCTCGGACAGACAGACAGACAGACAGACAGACAGACAGACAGACAGACAGACGGACATGGCGAAACTATAAGGGTTCCGTTTTATGCCATTTGGCTACAGAACCCTAAAAACACAATATTATAACAAAAAAAATCAAGAAAGTGGCAGTTTTTAAAGAAACGCTCTTCTATAACAGGCCATACATCGAGCATGTTAGTAAATCGTTATACAACATTTCTTCGGACAAACTGTCTCAGTATTGTCTCTTGGACAACGGGACAGGATATCAACACAAAAAAGTGGATTTACCCAACTGCATGCCTACCACGATTTGGCATTTGACTTTTGCGTTAGCCATTGTGTGAACTCGATTTGCCTCTCTATCGCACCCATATCAATGCGAGCGAAATGGACTGCGATCGAGCTTATGCAAGTCGCTAGCGTAACCTATAATAGTTGCAAAATTCCGCAATATGGCGCGTGATCATAATATTACTAGTTACTAGTCAGGCTCAGTGCCGGATTAAGACATTTTGGTGCCCTAAGCATTTCTAGGCCATGGTGCCCCCTCATCAAGATTACATTGAATTTTCTTGGTAAATTGCGTGACGTTTATTGGCGCATTACTGCTGAGAATAGAATTTTCAATCTGTCACATCTATTTATCACGGAAATTGACAGTACCGCAGCAGTAATGTTCCAACAGTAGGTAACGTAAAGTGTAAGCAAATTCGAAGACCGTGCTTCGCATAAGGGCGGAGGCCATGCCAACCATTGTCTAAGTGTAAGCGAAGACGTAAGACATAGGTCGTACCTACTCCGCACAGGCAAAGGCCGAGCTTCAGTAGGGGCTTAGCCATTGACCATTGGTTCTTGTCAGAACAAGTACCAATGGCCACAAATGTCTTAAATAGCAAATTATTGTTTACGAAAACGGGACTTAATAGGGTAAGTTTTAAAATTACCTCTGACCAAACGTTTCAAGGACGGCGTTGTCCCCATGGTCTCGGAGAAGACTGGGTAAAGTCGACATCATTATCTTGACGTTGGAGGTAATTTTAGAACTTAGTCAAACGCGATTAAGTCCTGTTTTCTTAAATAATAATGTGTCACAATTAGGCCAATACAATTAGATTTTTTCGAATTTGGACTTAAAAATACGTATAATCCGAGTTTGCTCCATTCCAGGAGGTGTGCATAAATATTTCCTCTTTTTCTGTTTTTTGCTTGTAAATCGAAAACGGTACGGCGGACGGAAAATTTGTTCTAATTACGAGTATTATTAAAATTGATATCTGAGGATTCGAAATGTAATTTAACTATGTTCTTGCAATAAAATATATTGATTGATTGATTGATTTAAGGTACCTTAATATGTATTCGTAGTAAATTGTAAAAAAAGGTCGACATTTTTTATTTTTGGTAAAATCATGTTAATAATCCGAAAACGCTTTCTTACCAGTGTCTGATCCACCAAGTGCTATTGTAATTGATAGTGGGTTCCTTCTACATCGAGTGGTTTGGCAATCCAAAGGAAAAAACAATCTCCTAAGGATCCTAAAATGTGACACCTCCTGAGATCGAGCAAACTCGGATTACACGCATTTAGGACCAAATAAATGTATTAAAACAATTTCCAGCTTGCTGGGAATTAATTCCTCAAAACGCTATTTTTTGATCTAATTTGAATGGGCTAAATCGTGAAAATCTGTGTTTTTAAAGGCAAAGTCTAAGGCTGAACGCGCGGAGCGTTCGGTCGGCGCTTACGGATGAGGCCAAAGGTCGAGCTGGAAGAAAGCAAGGCTTGAATTTGACCAATGGCGAGGTATGAATAGCTGGACGTCCGGAGCGTCCGATCGCGGCGCGTTATCATATAATACAACCAATGGCGAGGTGTGAGCAAGGCAGCCCAGCTGCGAGAGAGGACAGCATGGATTTGGATCCATGGCCAAGCGAAAGTGAGACAGTTTGCATAAAGTAGGTCTGGCGCCGCATAAGACCGCAACGCCGAACTGCAAAAGAGTGGCTTGAAATCGAACCTATGTAATCACGGTCCTCCTACTGCTCGGCCTTTGGCTTAACTCGAAAGCGCAACTTGATAAGATGCTATTGTGTTTTGGCCTTCGTGGGGCCCTTTATAACAGTTTGACAATTAGGTTGCAGGATCCAGGCTCTGCAGCAACTCGGCCTGGCCATCTGACACATTTGGTGTGCAAGAGAGCAATATACGCTACAAAATCGGTAAACTACGTCGAGAAAATCGTTTGGCACAAGCCCGACGGTAAGATTTTTGGCCATGAGCTTTGATGGCCTCCGCGTAAGGTTGGAGATGTGCTTACGTATTCTCACTCTCTTACGACCCTTCGTTATTATCAGATGGGTACTTGCACGTGTATAGTTTCTATTTTTCTCCGTGAGCTTCTACGGATTATCGTCTTATCTATTGTTTAAAAACCGCAAAGGCGCGTGCCAGTATGAAAAAATGGTCAGGCCGCATAGGTAGCGTTTATTGAATTACTACTCTATTGAGCACGGAATAAGATTCATTATGAACTAATACAGAATTCTAACAGAATAGCTGTCTGATCTCTATTGGTGCGTCTAAGGTAGGCGACTAAACGCTCTCAAACCAGCTTAACTTGTGACACTGCGATCCGAAACAAATATATAATATACTTTATATCAAAAAGTGTCGTGTACATAAGTACTACACTACGACTGCGATGCTGATGCAGCCTGCGCATATTTTTTTCCTACGATTTTGGTGCCCCCCCTAGACGTGGTGCCCTAAGCAAGTGCTTATTTTGCTTAATGGTTAATCCGGCACTGGTCAGGCTTTGATATATTTAGTATACCTGCCTATGTGTCTCGGAAATCTTGTTATTCATGGAGTACAATATCATTAAAAATTCAGTTAAAAATATCGTCCGTTCAAGCCGGTAGTGTGTCAGATAATAGAAACAGGTTATTTTGGATAGAGCTATTGCTCGGGTCAGTGGGTAAGATGCACGGGACGCATTCTTAAACAAATGCTGTGGTTACGAATTTTGAATACATAAGTATACATACATGTAGCTCTTAGTGGCGTAGTTTCCAAGCAAAAATTCCCACTTTGTCGCTTATCGTAAGGACGCTTTGACAGGTTATTCATATAAAGATACAAGCAAATCTCGTCCTTATGATGAGCGACAAAAATTCGATACTTTTAATTTAATTTATAATGTTATACTTGTATGTTCGTGTTATTTTAGAATGTCGTTTTAAAATGACGACTCGATTGTATGGTGGCGGCTAGATTCGTGTGACTTAAGATGGAAGAATAGCTTTGCGATTCTAACGAAACAACGGTACTTTTTCTATGAAATTCCATTTCGGGAGAAAACGGTTCCCTAAACTAAACTTTGATTCGCACTGATTCACTTTGATTTTGATGTCGTACGTTTTTTTTATGTTAATTCTAGGTTTATAGGTTCCACTTAACAAAAAATATTACAAAAAAAAAGGAAAACCTATTTTTATTGTGTAAATAACATACTAAAAAAACATGGAGAATGGAAAATATTTTGAAGTGGAAAAACATATTTCTCTTTTGGTATGGACGAGTATGTGGTACGGTCACGTCTGAAAATATCGATAAGAAAAAAGTGCCAAAAATATGCATACACGACTTTATTGCCCATATATTAAGGTAGTGTATACATATTTTTGACACTTTTCTCGTATCGATATTTTCAGACGTGACTGTACCTATACTTCCCTCTTAAACTTATAATTCACTCGATCTCCCTATTTACACCAACACCATCATAACTAACGCCATCTTTCGAATAACTAACTAAAAGCAAGCTTCGGGCAATAGAATATTTTATTCTGATCTTAAATCGAAATGCATCTTAAAATATACTCATTCGAATTTAACCTTAATTTACAAGCCATTTAAGACTAAAATATAGTAATGTAGATATATAAGTTATCGTTGCAATCAGCAATGGAGATAAAAAATCATTTAAACCGTATAATGTTAGTTAATTGAAAAGGAAAGGTGCGTTCCTTGGACTGGTTGTTTGCTTTTAATTAAAAACGTCAACATTATTATTAATTAGTTCAAATTGTAGGTGTACATGTTAGGACATGCATAAAACATTACACGATGCTAAGTATTGCTGGGAAATAAAATGTGGTTTCAAATAAATATAAATAGTTAATGAATGAACCGCATGAGATCTGTTGAAAATAGGAATGAAAATTGTATACCAAATAAATAACTCGGTATGGTATTTGGAATAATAAAGTGTGGCAATTGTCATCACTCATTTCAAACTATTGAAATATGACGTTTATAATGATTTCATTATAAACGTTATTGATAATGATTGCAGTGTCATTTGACACTTTCTCACATTGTTCTATTGAAATCGGTGAAAATTAGCTTACAGTCAGATGCAGAGAGAGGTGACCCCCTCTGCATACCTACAAACAATCTATGCAGGGGGGTCAGCTCTCTCTGCAGCTAACTATATACTAACAATAAACTGATATATAAATGATATTGACATCATATCAGGGTGCCTATTAGCCAGGATACCAATTGTTTGCGCTACGAGAACTAATATGTAAGAGTGACAGAGACAGAACGCGTTTCTCTGTCGTAGAGCTAACGATTTGCATCTTGCCCCCAGTAAGCTTCACAGCTTCATTCGCGCGTTCATTTCGCTCAGACTTGGCACACAAGTATTTGTGCGAACGAGACGCACGCTGGAATGACAGGTAACTGATATGATTCCAATATCATTCTAATTGATTGACAGCTTGATCTCACGTTTAAATTGACCTGTAAGACGGACTCTAGTACGTTTAATTGATAAAAATGAATAATCCGTTAAAATGGTTTTAAGTTACATTTTATGGTCCAAAATGAAAAAAATAATTACATGAATTAAAAACATTTTATTACTCACCTTTTCATGCTTGTTTTATACGTATTTCTGAGAATATTCCCTAACGAATCCCTCATTCATTAGGCTGCCTCCACACATGCGTAGGATATGAAGCGACCATTCATGGAAGCGATTAAGTCAGCCATTACTAGGAAGAAATATATTAAATGATCTCAACGACTATGTAGTTGTAAAGCCACGTATTCACTGTTTCTGAGACACTATGAAGAAGTTTACAGAAACAATGTTTCAGCTCATAGTGTGGACGGTCTGAGATACAATTAACTTGGCGATAAACAATAGTGTTTATCGGAAGTGTTTCTGTGTTTCGGAAACACGTGGTTTCTGTTTCTGAAAAAGTTTTTCTAAACAAAATGCTTAAAGTGAATACGTAGCTTAAAACAAGCTATTAATTGAAGTGGATGTAGAGTAATAGTCAACTAATAACGTAGGTAATAAAGAGGAAATCTATGCTTACGCAGCACATACATTATATCCGGAGTCACACAATAAATGTCACATTTTCATAAGTATTTGACGAATTTGAAGACGTTAACTATCTATAGTTAGTAGAGGTAAGGAGGAAACTCTCTCATGTGAGAACAGTTGCAAATGTGTCCAGCTGTCAGCTATAAGTTGTTTTCCAAAACTCTCCAGAGTGTCCCTAGAGTAGCTATGAACTTAGCCGTTATTGACGGAGCGAAGTGCGCTGTCAATGATTTCAAAATTTACAAATATTCTAGGTATTGTGGCGCCACCTAGGATTTTTGACGGGAGACTTTTTCATACCAAAGAGTGTTCTCCTTAACTCTACCCTCCATAAACTTGACGTTTATTCCACGCTGACACTGCAAAGTTTGTGCCGAAAATGACTCTTACGCTTAAAGATACCTAATTGAAGTGTGCAAAAGGGAAACCATCACGTATGTATGAAGATTCCATAAGCGCGAAAGAGCCAGAGCTAGTTGCCCTCTGGGTGTAACCATTAAAAGTAATTTATGTGACTGCTACATAATGAAAGCTATTACAATACGAGTGTGGGTACTAAATTAGCTGAAAGCTAGTTTCATGAAAAAATCACACGAGTGTTTTAATGGTTAACTATGTACAGTTACATGCACTGTTTTTTATAAACACACATATATTATACCTAAGCTCTCTATGATATGTTTATCGGCTGTAGCACGGTTTCATTTTATCGCCTGTCACCATGCCTGTAACCTTCTAACAAGTATGTAAGTGTGAAAGAGACAGGCAATAAAAATTGAACCATGCTGCCGCCGCAGGAATCACATATTACGACACACAATTAATAGAACGTAATCTCGAGTGATACTAGAAATTGTATCAAATCAAATTCCTTTATTTTTCAAAGATCAGCGAAATTCAAATTTCATTATTAAATCGATATCGACATTATTACGCACAAGTAAGAAATTTGTAGGAACAAAACAATTTAGCTTTATATATGGCCGGAATTTGCGATTTTTGAACGCATCGTAGAGGGTTTTTGATATGTATGTAGATAAACATATTTCAAGAGAGGCATGGGCACTGTGAATGTCATCTCGCTTCGTGTGGCAGGGCACAGCACAGCGGATGTCATTCCAGATCTAAAGCAGAGCCCAACTGGGGAAGTACCTCCACTTTACAGAAAACTGCAGCAACGCGCATGTAACTCCTCTGGAATTGCAGGCGTATATAGTCTACAGAGACTGCTTACCATCAGGCGGGCCACCGCGTAGTATAAAAAAAAAAACAAAAAGAAACTAACTAGGACTTCCAAAAGTATCTGTAGATATGCTGGTCGTAATTTGCGATTTTTGAACGCATAGAGGGTCAATGATATGCTGGCCGTAATTTGCGGTTTTTGAACGCATCATAGAGGGTTAGTGATGAGGGCTAAGGTTGTCTGGAAGATATCGCTCTTTAGCGAAGACCGCCTGTTATTTACCTCTTTTTCTGATGCTGTTTTCCCTCTGTATTGTTTTGTATTGAGGTGTGCAATAAGGAGTATTTGTATTTTATATGAATGTAGATAAGCAACCGTGAATGCCAAAAGTTATCGATACAGAATGATCTATGAGTCACTCACTATAATTAAATATGTGTCTCATAAAGTCATAAAACTAATAACGAAGTACCTACTTCGTTATATCTTCAGAAATCAATATGGCCGATGTGGCGTAATTGAAGTCATTAATATGATTTATGATAAGCTGCAACCTTCGGCAACATTTTAAAAATAATTACGTAAACATAGGAAACAACATATAATGGAGTAGGCGTATCAGGTAACACTTAAGTTTTTGTACAATCGCCTTTAATTTAACATTACCCATGTTTAGGATAATTTATTTACTCGTTGATAAGACCAGGTGAGGTAAGAGGAACTTAGTTCTATTGGCTGGAATGGAGGATTTCATACAGGAGATGTATTTCTGCATGTAGTCATGGCTATGTAGGGACCACATGGGTCAAGAATTTTTTCGTTGTCTTGTTCTGGACCACTCTGTCACGTTTGTATTTCTGTATTTTATCAAATAAATAAAAAACGAGTGCCGTTACATGTCTTTTTTGCTGTGAGAAAAATTAAAAAGCACATTTTTTGGAGCACGAAAAACAAGACAACGAAAAAAAATGTGACCCACCTAGTGTATGTGTTTGTCAACTTACTGAGTGATTATGAAACACAAGCCCAAACTCGCACCAATTACTTAGTTTATTGAGTATAGAGTTTTTGGTGATGGAAAACTATAAATATTCTGCGTGAACCTTCCAGTTCAAAACAGTGCATTTTGCAACAAATAAATGAGAGATGCAGTGTATAGAAATTAGCAGAGAAAATTGAAGGAAGAAACTGAACCTGAAGTCGCTTACCAAAATCACTACAAACCAAAAAAACTACATTCAAATAGGCTCACTCTTTAAGGAAATATACCACGTGATCATCCATACAGAAAGAGAAAACGTTTTTCCACTTCTAAATACTTTCCATGCTCTAGGTCTATAGGTTTTCCTTTTTTTTTTCAAAGCTTTAGCTATGAACCTAGAACATATTACGCTGAAGCAATCGACATCAAAATCAAAATTATTTGTCAAGATTAACTTTGTCGAAAACGTTTTCTCCCGAAATGGAATTTCATAGAAAAAGTACCATTATTTCGCTAGGATCGCAAAGCTATTCTTCCCTGTTAAGAGCTACGGTGCCACAGAAAGATTATTTATTTATTCGTATGGCATTATTATTATGAGTCGTTCTAAAGATTTATATCACAGAAAGATACACACAATAGCGGTCATACTTTTCCCTCTCTTTATTACTATTTTCTACTGCATGTCTGACAACCCCGATACTTACCTAGTTCTATAAACAATTGTTATATGTGATTTTAATTGTATACACATATTATTAGACTTACTTAAATTTTCGTGTGACAATCTGTAAATTAAGGAAGAGCGGTGTTGCCCAATACAGGCAACTTTTGCTTACCGGGTAGCACTATCCCCTACTTTATAAACACCTGTATATTTTACGAAAATAAATAATTTTAATTTTTTTAATTTAATTTTTTTGCATAGGGGATTAAAAACATACAAATAGAACATAATTTCTATCCTTTTTTAGAATGGGGGCGAAATTATTTTTGTTGTCTTGTTTTGACCACTCTGTCACGCTTGTATTTCTGTATTTTACCAAATGAATAAAAAAGACGAGTGCTATTGCATGTCTTTTTAGATGGAGATACCACGATAATATATCACGAGAAAAATTAAACACTAAATTTCATCTCATACAAAAAACTCCGTCACATTTTTCGGGGGCAAAAGCGAGACAACGTAAATAATTTTTGCCCACCTACTTACCATTATTGCCAGCTTTAACAAAACAGTGACGTTTTTAAGTGCTTGGTTTGTCAACATCACTTTGCACCAACTAAATGGTAATTTAACCTTTACTAAACAAACATCAACATGAAACAAGTATAGAATTAATTGACATAATACCAAGCAATTTGTAACCTTTAAAAGTAGCCAATAATACTGTTAATGGTTCATTAGACAAGACTATTAGACGATGAGCGACTTTCAAAAGGTCTTATTTCTCTATGAGAACCATACAAAAATAAGCCCTTTTGAAAAGAAACTCCTCAGATGTCCCGGCCTGCAGCCTATCAAAAGACACCTTTTACGGGTAAGATACGACATCACGGTACATTGACTACATTGTAGTTGTGGAAACGTAAGTATAGATAAAAGGTTAGACCTAGGAGAAAAAAAAACAATGGGATTCGCGGGAGTGCCGACAGAAGTGAAAACTTTAACAATTACGTGTGTATTTTTGAATCGTCAGGAAATATTTTATTGTGCAGGAAATACTTTTAAATGAAGTGTTTTTTATTCATTATTATAAACTACTACTGCAAAAATTATTTAAGAAGTTTTCACTTCAAAGAATGTACTTTATTTAATGATGAAGGAGGCAAACGGGCAGATGAATCGACTGATGGTAAGCAATTACCGTTGCTCATGGACACCTGCAACACCAGAGCGGTTGCAAGTGTGTTGCCGGCCTTTAACATGGGAATACGAAATCATAGGCGACAGTTGGCTAGCTCATTCCACAGTTTAGCTGTGCAAAGCTGGAAGTTTCTGAAGAAACGCATAGTTGAGGACTGACAGCCATTGAAGTGGTAAAGCAAGCAAAAGCAAGTATATGTAGGTACGCAGGATTTCTTTAATTGTGAAGGTTTTGGGTTCGATTAGAATTTTGGCTCGTAAAATACGATTCCTACCGACCGGCTGGAGTCGGGCCGCACTGGAGCGCATTATCAACATGTATGGCAGAAGCGATTGAATCTGTCCTGAGCCGTCCGCATCCGCGAGTAGCCGACCGGCTTGCGGCTATTCAAATGTGAAACGCGTTCTGACTCCACCCGTTCAGTGGAAATGGTACTTAATTCATTGCTATTTATCACTCTAAATTTGATATTTAGGTACTATAAGCTTTGCAGCACATATCCGGGAAGAAGTAGGAGTTTTTGAGTACAAAGAATCTCACTCTTTGCACACGCACAAGTCAATTGTCTTAAATAAGTAAGAAAGGTAGGTTTTTAATCACTCTCATGAAGAGTAAGTAAGCATATATAACTTATGTCCTGTCACTTTCGAAAGCTTAAATCTCTTATCGTTGGTCACCTTACAATAAAAAAGCATTTATCGATTGTAACAGCTCTTGTAAGCTTCAACATGTCAAGATTCAAGAATGAACTGCACTCAAGATTCCAAAGGCCGTGTGTTATGTCGCAAGTGCCTAGGTCACATTAGCATAACAATCGGGGAACGGACCGTTAATCGTCGAATTAAACGACAAATATATGGAAAACAGGCAAAATCCTATACAACTACACAATCTAGTCGATGGTCGTAAATACGTACGTGCCTATGCCCGTTTTATGGGCATTAAAAAGTTGGACACCTTCATGGTGTGTTACGAAACTTTTTTAAATGATATACATTTTATAGTGATGGCGAAGGCGCAGCCGAAAACTTTTACGCTTAAAATAGAAATATACTTAGTGTTTCAAGCTTAATATAGGTTTTTAGCATAAAATTCATTTTTGGTACAAGCTGTTATAGCTGACTGTACCTCTCTCAACAGGCAACTAATATTCATCGAGACAATTCTATTTATCACTGCGTTACATTATATACTTATCAAAGAGAGCTACCATCATCAGATCAGCTCCATATCATCATACGATCGCATTGTCATCTGATTTATGTGAAAAATTTCAGCTCCATCGGAAGTCGGGAAGTGGGTCAAATATAGCGAGATTTGACCCACATTAACAAAATAAAATACATGCATTCTGGTAGAGAATGCCTTAAGGCATTAAGTTCGCTATTTGTACCTTCATGTATTGTGCAATAAAGATTAAATAAATAAATACATACTAATAGAGCAAGTTAAATAAAACTTTGTAAAATGTTATCGTGGTCGGAAAAGTGGAAGGCGAAAGACCTAAGGACCCCACCAACTAGATGGTCTGACTGAGGTAAAAAGGCTACTTCAGGCAAACTCCATTAAGCAATGAGGGCTACGGCAGTGACCGATGGCGACGAATCACAGGAACTGCGAAACCAAGTGGTCACCGTCCTCAGTAATGAGGGATCGACAAAGTAGAAGAAGAAAAAGAAGTAGCCTATTCAAAAGTAATTTATTGTTATGAAATGATTATGGATATGATCTACCTTTTCATAACAAGATTATAAAGTTTAAATCGTTCCTACGATGCCTTTGTACCTTACCAATGGGCGGAGTCGGAGCGCATTACACATTTGTACGGCCGCAAGCCGGTCGGCTGCTCGTGGATGCGGACGGCTCCGGACGGATTCCATGCTATATTTGTCAATTTCCTCGATCCAATGTGCTGAATGGACCTCATAATCGCAGCAATAATACGGCGGCGTATATCATTTATTTTATCAAAGGAATTGAGAGGAATATCGGCAGCCACTGATCTACACCGACGCCGAAATAGTAATGCAGCCAAAGTTGACACCACAACGTCACCTTTCCAAAGATGTTTAAAAACAACTGTCACGCGGCGTGTCAAATAAAAACAGAATGAGACCACATCTAATACGAAATAACTGACGCGTTTCTCCCACAAAATGAGACATTTACATATTATACGGCCGTATCATGGGAATCTGTCTCAAACGCAATTTGTCGTCATATTTTAATTCGGTCAATGTGATTGAAGGTCGATGACATCGTATGTCATCGTATTTTGGAGACGCGTTGACATGATGCAGTAAGTATAAAAGCTTCATGTGAAGACAAGTGTTTGAGGGTTCCGCACCTTAAGAGGGAAAGTAAAGAAATAACTTATACTCCTCCTTCCTTCTTTCCTGGTCCAAAAAATATCGCTGGCCATTCCGCGAGGAAATACCGCCAGTGTTTTTGGCACCTTTGGTCCGGGTGAATCAGAGTGGGGGATAATTTTGTATTGGATTTTAAGTTTACTAAATAGGTAGGTGACGAAACCTGTTGTGAAAGGAAAATGAAACTTTATATGGTCAATCTGTGTGTCAAGGAGACCTTTTGGTCAGGAGTTCCTGGAGGTCAAGGAATTAAGTTAGCACGTCAAAAAGTCAGGTCTGTAAGAAATCAGTACACTTTGGGACTTCAGTTTCCCAACGGCAAAATTATCTGTCGCAGGGATGATGACCGATGGGGCCAGGTCCTGGAGACCACTGGAAAGCCGAGGTGACGGACAACCACGAACCAGATGGTCGGACGATATTAGAAAGACGGCAGGACCGACCTGGCATAGAAACATGGAAATCCATGAAAGAGGCATAATATGTTCAACAGTTGACGCGAATATCCTAATAAGAAGAAGAAAAAAGTTATATTCGTCAATGTATTCCGTTAACTTTTTCATTTGGCGCTTTAAGTATCCCTAGTGTAAAATTAATTCGATAGCGAAACGTGTCATTTTGTATGAGATTTAGAAACAGCGCGCCAAGCGGGACGTTTAGGAAACTCAAAATCCCATACTAAATGGGACTTAACGCAAACGCGTACTTCACGTTACGAAATCGAATAAATTTACACTAGGGGCTCTGATTTAATGACAGACATAATTTTCGTCGATTACCACTCGACAATTATTTCTACTTCGAAAATACTGGAGCAATACCTGCAGTCTTATGTACTGCGCGTTTAATACTAATTTTAATACGCAAACGGATCCCTCTCTACGCCATTCCGACTCGTACTTGGCTGCAAGCATGTGGCGTACAGTTGGATCAGCTGCGTAATTGCTGCAGAGGTGCTATTATAAATGGTTATCAAGTATGATTGAATCAAAAGCTCAAGAATCCAATATAAGTAGGCCCTCTAATTATGCATGGTTACGTTGGTTATTAGGTCGTGTTATATTGGCTCGTCCGAAAACTCACTGTGTCGCAAGCAATGAAACAGGGCTCGAGTTTACACTGATTCTTTGTTCGTAAGTTTCTTTCGTAATTAGGTTGGGATAAAGATTCATATTTATTTACTTCGTCTTAGACGTACTTGAGATATACCAAGGTCGTACATATTTTATTGTATACTTCATTCGTTAGCGTCTTTCCTGTAGACATCGCAACGAAAACTAATTTGTCCGCTGCGTTCTAACAGGGCAGGAAACATTGTCAGTACTTAAGTGAGGAAAACGTGATAAGGTAAGGTGGGGTAAGATGGAATGGTGGTAGAATAATTTAATAGACTTTCCTATTCCATTCATATATTAATGAGTAAAAATTACCATGTAAAAATATTTTTTTCACAAAAATATTCTGGGAGAAGTTGAAATGGGGACGGGATAAGATCGATATACTTAGTTTCTAAAACCATGTATATGAATGCTGTGAGTACTTTATTGATGGTCAGCAATACATAGGTTTTCGAACGTTAAAAACTCAACAATGACTCTCGGCTGAAACATCCTTATTAAAAAGAAGATAAATATTAAGTGGGAGCGAAATGTATATGAAGTAAATTACGCAAACGTTAGCGCTGATGTCAGTGTCAGGCAGTGACAAGCTGTACTGTACCCCTAGTGTAAATAAATTCGATTTTGAAACGTGACGTACGCGTTTGCGTTTAGTCTCATTTTGTATTGGATTTAGAAAGAGCGCGCCAAGCGGGACGTTTTGGAAACTCAAAATCCTATACAAAATGAGACTTAACGCAAACGCGTTCGTCACGTTATGATGTCGATAAAATTTACACTAGGGGTACTGTTTACAGAAGTAATCTTTTACTAAAATGTGTTTTACCCGCCATCAATGTGACATAAATAAATATCCAGTTTCGAGTTCGCTGACAAATGATGGTTTCTCTATAAAAACGCTTAAGGAGACGGTATACGACGCTTTTCAATTAGGACCTCACTTTGTGCAAATAATTTGTTCAATAAATGTTTAATAATTTCAATAACACATAAACTTGTTCACAACGAAGCCGTGTAGCGAATTATCATCACGATATATTTTTAATTTGCTGTTATTCTCTACAAATCGGCACTAAAAGTATCAAAAAATCTAAATATGGAGTTCCGTTTGTGCAGAAATAATACAATTTTGTCTTTGATAGTTATTGAATTGTTGTGTGATTTTGAAAACTAGACTTATTGTTTCTCTTTTTTCATTCAATGGAACGCTTTTACAGTTTCAGTTCCTCAAAGGAGGCCAGTGGTTAATACTAAACTAAAAGTGCTATCTTAAAAAAACATGATGGGTCAGTGATCTATCCCAGTAAAGTGAAGTAGTGTGCGTGAAGTGTGAAATTGACAGAATCTGAAAATTTTCCCAACGCTACCGTCGCCTTAATACTACAAGTTATGTAGTATAATACAATCGTAAATGTTTCAGCCCACACAGCGTGGGATAAGCTCTAAGCTCAACGTGGGACAGTAATAATGTAAACAATAAAACTATTTATGTAGGTAAGGTCAAATATGGCAAAGAGCGTCTGCAGGATAAGTGTAACTGGTCTTCATAAAGGGCCTGTTTACACATTGATCAGTGTTTAGTGCGAGTTCATACATATATGAACTACCGGTGATATTGAGCGTGATGCGCGTGGTATATCTATCCTTTAGCCTGAGTCCCCGGCAAGCTCGGTCGAATTTCATCTTCTCTTAGGGCTCCTCTACACGATGGCCATCGTACGCCAGTCTAAGGGACGCAGCTATGCAGTGGAATGACATAACAATATCACTTGCTCCCTCTAACGCATAAATGCGCTCCTTGAACAGGCCTACGCTGGGCCATCGTGTAGAGGAGCCATTACAAACGGAGTTGCATTGTGAGACACGGCCCGATTCGAAGAATAAAATACGATAACGCTAAGTTCTGGTTTAGATAAGTTCTCATTTAGATATCGTTTGTATGTCGTATAATTGACAGAAGCAGCTCGATTCGGGCAACCACTGTCACTTTGACGTTAGAAATATCGTAGATAGATCTTATTGGGATCACAGCGGAATCGAAATAAACGTCAATTTTGACATGTTTAGTTATCGATCTTTTAAAGATATTTCCAAGATCTTAAACGATGAAGAATGATTAATTCTTCGAATCAGGCCGTTACTTTACGTAGTCTCTAGCGAATATGTAAGTGTCAAACTCGTGGTAAGGATACAATTCAGCCCGTCCGGTGTCTTTCGTCCGCTTGTCACGCGCGAATTTTTTGCTGCGCCGATCGCGCGATGGACTTTTATCGATTATCGTAATTCTGAACAATAATGTAGGTATGATTAATTCATTAAATTACATTTGTAGCCACCTGACGATACCTACTTTGCGGAAATCTTACACATAAACTGGATTATTTTTAAGGTTTTGGTTTGGTGGTTCAATAAATCGATAAAAGTTCATGTATTCTATAAATAAATAAGTAATTCAATAAATTCATTGAATTACAATATAATAAGTCTAAATCAACTAAATCAAAAATAGTGCTGGTTAATAACAATTAACAACACACTGGCGATTTACAAACTAGTGTGAAAGCGTTTTACTTATAATTATAATAAGGTTTTTATATTGTTATAATATTATTAACTTGGTCTATAAATTATATCCATCGTCATTATAATAATAATAATACATATTTCATATATGGTAGTTTATGTATATCTATATTTCTATATGTATGTATGTAAGTCATTTTTTTTTCTTTTTATTTGAGACAAAAAACAGTAACACACAGGTTTAGACACAGAAATAGAATACAAAGAATAATAAAGTGTGAGACCAACAACATCGTCCTCAGATTACTAGATTACCTACTGATAAATCTACAATATATAGCGCTAAGTAACAATATAAAGGATATAAAGCTAAAAGCTATATAAATAGGCAGGTAGTGGTTTTTATTCAATAATATTTTCTTTCTGTTTGACATTTGATTGACTTGTAGAAAAAGCTATTTGGTATTAAGTATGCCATTTGTTTAATGTTGTACGTAGTGTACTAAAGTATGAGTTTTATTAAACTTAATTTCATTTGTATAACTTCGGATAATAACAATGCGAAAAACAAATCAATTATCGACACTCACCGGCGATCGCCCATCACTACCGCGCGATACCTATAAGCGACGACTTTTTACCGCCGTCCGCCAATTAATACGACCACATTGAATTTCGGCGTTCCACCAGGTGATGTGACCACCCATTGCTTTACCACCTGTGCAAAATAGTACAAATTGGTACACTGCCGTCCGCTAGCTGGCGCGGTTGCATGGAGCGGGTTAACGAAAAATTGTATGAGCAACGCTAACTGGCGCGGATGCGTGTGGCGAATTTTACCTACGCCACGTGCACCCGCGCCAGCTAGCGGACGCCCTAAGAACCAGAAGTTGAACACGACACTTGGGTTCCGACGCGCATGGGGTTTTTCTATGTTCCCGTGTAAATTAAAAAAATATATATAACTAGGTTTATACTGATGCTGATGATGGTAATGCCCTATTTCTTACCCAAAGGTGTAATCCAGAAGGATTAAAACACATGTAGACTGACTATTCCATAAAACCTAATGGCGTTATTCTTAAACGCGTTACTGCCCTGAACTAGCTACGAGTCGTTTGTCTTTATCTGTCATTTTGACTTATGTGTTTGTAAGAAAGGGATAATACATAACTTTACTAAATCAGGCCCGTAAAGTTTTAATACCGTATTTCTCATAAAAAAAAATAATATAAATAATATCATAATATCATAAGTGTATGGTTTAAAATCAACTTGAATAACTTCGTTTAAGTTCAACTAGTTCTATGACTAGGATTGTACTTAATATTTGTATACATGTTTTTTTTTTTTTTTTTAATTAAGTATGTCTTATACTTGTAATGTAGACTACATTTGTAATACCTACTGGACTGTAGCTTGGTGGTTTTATAGTACTTGAGTTGAAGCAGCCACAATTGTAGCTTCTTTGGGACATAATCAGGAATGCGCTAATATTGGGAGGAGTCGATAACTCATTCGATAGCCTATGAGACCCAGCAGTGGGAAGGGCAGATGATGGCAAATGGCCGTAGGGGGACATAAATCATTTGATAGCTACTTCAGTGCTTGTACACAGATAAGCAGACATAGGAATCCGTTGGGCAAAATTGTTTGACAAGTAGGGAGTTCCTGTATCGATAAACTCGACTATCGATGCTAGTTCTATATACTAGTGATCACTCAAGGTTTGCTTGTAAAAATACGTTTTTATTAAGAGTAAAAATAATAATTAAATAATAACTCAATGTACTCTTCTTCGTTTTTAAGACAAGACAATTGTATATTATCTGCAGATAAGTAAAGTTTGTACAATGCGGGAATATACTAATTCGCACTGAATTACATCACGGAACATTTATATTGATCCCACGCTTTGAGCTTTGAGAATAGTTCATACGAACAGATAGGTACTTATCTCTCAAACAAAGCGCAAATACCTATCGTTTTGATACCTATACTCGTAGGCATGAGCTCGGGCTCATGCCTACGAATTTCGTCCCGCCGCACGGAGAGTTCCATAGGCCTGGTAATACATAATTTAGAGGGGAAACTAGCTGTATTGCACGCGCACAATTATATTGCTGTTTCGCCGAAAATGCTGGCGGTAAATGCGTCTGTGCGAGCGTGACAGCAATTAAATTATGCGCGAGCAATAGAGTAAGGGAATGGCGGGTCAATATACGAAATTATCCGTGCTTGGCGTCCTTACTTTAAATAAAAAGGTTAGATGTGGCTTTAGTAAAATACTAGAAACGAGTTGGTAAACTTGTGGGAATACTAGTTTTATTGTTGCCTCATACAGTCCAGTAACTTTCTAGCAATTCTAGCCCATCCTATCTGGTCTGGCCATACATCACCGCGCCTACAATTGTGAAAGTTCGCAGTTCGCGAGTTCGCGCGGTTTACGAGGCGGCCGCGGTCGCGGCTCGTAAATTGTCCGCGATTATTATATGTGCGTTCGCGCATTCTACCTTAAGACGACGCACTTCACGCTTTAGGTATGGACTGTTGGACACATGCTTAAAGGTAACATAACAACTTGTGAACGTTTTAAGAAACAAATTATTACTGAATTAAGATCGAAATTATAAACAATAACAAATGTGAATGAATGACAAGGGTGAATCAACTTTTTCTTGTCTTTTGGAAGAATTGCCCTTAATCATTATTAATTATTTTGTAAGTTTTAACATGCTCAAAATGAAACAACATCCTTAATATATTTGCCAGATCCAGCAAAGATAAAAATACGTCAAATGGTTATTTAAAAAATTGGATGACTCAGTGGAAGAACCCTTATTTTCATACAAAAGTGTGAGATAGCTTTGTCCCCTGGGTCACAGCTCTTAAACAAGTTATAAAATATTAAATCATGCTAAAAAATATTGCATGTTTATCTGTTTTTATATATTAAAAATAAATTATACATAAAGTACGAATTTTTTTATCACTTTTAGTCCAAAGTAGGTAAAATTTTGCTGACAAAAAAAGTTGATTCTGCCAAAAGTAGGTATAATTAAACATTATTTATATAAATTTGTATAATTTAACATTGTAGGTATTAACTTATGTAAAGATTTATAACATTCTTGTGTAGCCCGTGCATACATATACATGGACAAATGAATATAGATCATCTATAGCTGCATAACTGTTGCGACATTACTGCAGAGGCGTTGATATCGCCACTGCATCTATCAACTTCCATGATAAAATAAGTGACGTGCGCCGCCGCATTACTGCTACGGTTATGACATGCAATCCGCCATAAATGAATGAAAGATTCATAATTTCCTATCGGTTTGGCCTAGTGGGTAGTGACCCTGCCTACGAAGCTGATGGTCCCGGGTTCAAATCCTGGTAAGGGCATGTATTTGTGTGATGAGCATGGATATTTGTTCCTGTCATGGGTGTTTTCTATGTATTTAAGTATTTATAAATATTTATATATTATATATATCGTTGTCTAAGTACCCTCAACACAAGCCTTATTGAGCTTACTGTGGGACTTAGTCAATTTGTGTAATAATGTCTTCTAATATTATTTATTTATTTATTATGAATAAATTCTAATTCTAATAGAGCATGGCCCCTCCTCTCCTAATGACCACACATCTTAGTTTTTCGTCATTAGTTCTTATTTTTATTTTATTTTTAATTTGTTTTCGTACCTAAAACAGTTTTATACTAATTGTCGTTATGGATCAGTGATCTGAAATAAACGGTTTTCTTTATTACTTTTTTTTTTACTCTGAGCGGAATTGATTTCCGCAACAGACTTCTCCTTAACCAGTCCTAGACTATGCAACCTGACCACACTTAAGACATAGTTATTGCGCAACGTTAGTTAATTGCGAACTAATCGAAGATTTACCGACGCGTCTACTCACCGAGCCAGAGGTCCCGGGTTCGATTTAATTAAACATTAATTGTAAATGGTGGGTAATTAATATTATATCTTCCTACTTGCTGTCAATGGTGAAAGTAGATTTCTTTATGTTCTGGATATATAACGTAATAGATGTGTCTATTGACGACCAGCATCAAAGCCCCGTACAGATAGTAATGTTTTTATAGTCGCTAGCAATAGTTTATGGAAACACTAACAAAATTAAAACATACTATGTCTTACTAGAGATCCACACATCAACACACACACACACACACACACACACACACACACACACACACACACACACACACACACACACACACACACACACACACACACACACACACACACAATTACTGGCTCCATTATTCCTTTTTTACTATTTTCAACTGCATGTCTGACAACCCCGATACTTACCTAGTTCTACCTAGACTTACTTAAATTTTCGTGTGACAATCTGTAAATTAAGGAAGAGCGGTGTTGCCCAATACAGGCAAATTTTGCTTACCGGGTAGCACTATCCCCTACTTTATAAACACCTGTATATTTTACGAAAATAAATAATTTTAATTTAATTTATGGGGTAAATATATAAGTTATGTTAGGCAACTTTTACTATGGGTGCAACCCCGAAATCGCATACAAAATATCAACATCAGACTCGCCAAAATGTATGAAACAGATTATTTTTTTCGCGATTTTGGCATTGGTCCCATAGTAAAACTTGTTTAGTATGACCTATATATTCACCCTGTAAATTATTGCAGGTGACTAAAAAACACGCCTTTATAATCTGTCAGCTTGTCATTTTTATTAAATTTTTAGGTTTTGTCTTGTTTTAGCATGTGTTTAAATATTCTGGAATTTTATTGTAGTGATCAATGTAATGTGTTTTTGAGAAAATAATTACAATTCTAAATACCACATTGCCACTTCTTAGTCCTAGAACTTCTTCTTATAAAAAAACCGATAGACATTGACATATATATCTAAGGACGGGCCTCACGGTCATAAGAATGGGGCCAGTACAGCGGTGTCACGCACACAAATTCGAGCTAATCTTGCAGTCTAACGCCGCAACGCGATTGGTTGATGAGTTCGCATCACGCGCGCGATTGGTCGCAACTAGTTGCGTTAAACTGCACGATCGGCTCGAATTCGAGAGTGACACCACTGATCTAAGCGCCGTTCTTAGTGCCCGTAAGGTGCCGTAAGGCTCGTCCTGAGATATATAGGTATGTCAATGCCAATAGATGATCTTAGACCCTGTAGAATTAGTAAATATAATCTATAAGTACATATAAAAAAGGATATCAATATCAATTTCGAACCAAATCCTCCACTCTTCCTTGTCATTTGAAATAAAATCGTGACTCCCCTTTTCTTATCTGTGGAATCAAGTAATAAAACGCCTTGAACCTCACGAGGCCAGAAAAAAATACGCCAATAAACCGTCTTAATCCCCATATTTGTTTAAAAAACCCGTCTTAATACATTTTATTCGGTTTTACAATACGCCAATTCGAATTATCATTCGAAACAAAAGAAAAGCGCGCGAAACGTACCAATTTTTTATTTTGAGTCCTATAAAAGTAGCAATAAGATTCAAGCTCACTTCGCAAATTAAAAATGTAAGGTACGAATTATCGAAACGAGCATCGTCTCATCAAATTAATAGATACGTCATCCCTTCACGGTATTCGTAAACCGAAAAAACGTCGTTTTAAAATTTAACGGACGCTTTAAAAAAACACAAGGTGCGGACATGTGCACCTGCTTTTTTTACACTATTGTATGGATCTCAAATTTATTGAAACAGGTGTAAGTATTGGTTAGTTTATTCTAAGAGATAATAGTCTAATTAAAAGAAAGTTACGAGAGGCTTTATCAATGCATCCGAAGAGTTATTCCTGCTTCGGCTTTTGTCGTATCTAATCGGATGAAGTAATCTTTGAATTCGAATTTCAAATGGTTTATTCGTTTGTTTATGGTTAGAATTGAAATAACCTGGGATAACGTTCATAGACTTATCTGCATGTTGTCAATAAATAGTACGCGAAGCGCGGCCGCCGTGAACGCTACTCGCACTGTAAGTGCTTGAGAAAGGAGACCTAGGCTCTCCGAAAAATGTCACGCGAGTGACTAAAAACACGTGAGCTAAACCGTAATCCTAGGGGCTTGTTTGACTCTTTGAAATTACTGACTTTATCTTGTCAATACACAAGAGGATAGTCAATTCCTGACCTATTATCCTGATGAGTCAAATGAGATCTCTGCGCTCGGAAACACGACCTTTATTCACAGTAATTGATAACCAGTTATAATTAGCTCGCTAGTAAAATAATTGTCGTCATGTTGGTTATTGAATTACGATGCTCGCATGACAGCTGTATGTCACATTGTAAAACTAGTTTGAATTTGTACTTTATTGCGTGGGATTAAAATAGAAAATTAAATGAGCTTCCAAATGTGACATCCGATTGGATGGCAATCGGAATGCTCAATTAAATTAATAACGAAAATGGTTGTCGGCGCAAAAATATGACAATGTTCTTTTTTTTTATAAATATGATTAATCATTATATGACAGTTATACATAGGTCACTAGATAAGTTTTGCAATAGACAAATATGAAACAAAGTGGTTGCCTATCACATATAGGCCACAGGCATAGGGCGAGCCTCGTGGAGCCGGCGGCCCAGCCGCCGTGCCCTCCGGCAGGCCGCGCGCCCGCGCCGCCCGCCCCGGCTCGGGCGCCGCCCCCGCGCCGCGCCCCGAGCCCGCGCGGCGGCCCCCGCCGCACCATCCTATACTCTGACGAGGTGGGCTCCGGCCTTGGCGCGCTGCTGGCGGAGCGCTTGTCGCAGGGCGTCCTCAACAACTGTCACCCGGGGACCTCCGCCGATCGACTGATAGAATGTATTTCTACAGGCGAGTTTGACCGCGCCTCCACGCTTATCGTTTTCTTAGGGAATAGTATAGACTGTACTAAGCGAGATATTTTAAAATTATCCGCTACGCTGTCGGCGATTGACCAGAGAGAGGTTGCAAAAATAATTATCTGTGCGCTCCCATATAGAATGTCGAGCAAGGTCAATAAAAGGGTATTTCACTACAATTCTTTATTGTATAACCTTTCCTTGTACAGTAGTACGATTTCGTATTTTGATACGAATAAATTTATACAAGATTTTGTTATGTCCCATAAAAGAACTTACCTACCCAGAAGATGTCTAGTAGAGTGTGCTAACCTGTTAGCATATAATATTGAAGACCCCGTCGTGGCTAGCGCGGCGTCTAATAGCCTTAAGTCACGTAGTATTTTACGCCTTGGTAGCGTAGGTTTTGAGATGGAGCCGTCTGGAGATTTGAATTTAAACTAACCGCTACGACAACGTGTGCACCAGCCGGCTCCGTTCCTATTGATCACTGCGATGCTAGTATGTTTAGTAAAACCGATTTATTGAACTTAGTTCACCAAAATATCCAAGGATTTGCCTGTAAGGAACTTGAAATTGATTTGTTTTTACAGTCCGATAATATTGACGTTCTCTGTATTACTGAACACTGGCTTAAAGGTCATGAGTTTATGTTTAATTTCAATAATCATAATATAGTAAGTTCTTTTTTTAGGAAATCCTGCAATCGCGGCGGGTCATTGATAATGGTGAAACATAATTTAAAAAGTAAGGAACGTAGAGACATTGTTGACATGTCTGTGGAACGGCATATAGAACTTTCCTGTGTTGAGTTGGAACAATTTATAATTGTATGCGTGTACAGGCCCCCATCGGCGGACTATAACTTATTTGAATCGGTCATAGATGAAGTACTTAGTAGTATTTTTAGAACTCCGAAAAATATAATTGTGTGTGGCGATTTTAATATTAACTTGCTTGAAAATTCGCCATTTTGTGGAAGGTTATTAAATACTTTTAAATCCTTCAATTTAGTCAATGTATTTTGTGAGCCTACTCGAATCACAGCAACCAGTGCTACATGTATAGATAACATCTTTAGTGACAAGGATGCGATTAGTAAATCTGTTATTAACAACCTAAGTTCTGATCACTGTGGATTAAAAGCGTCTTTCAGCGGGAAAACTGAAGAAATTCCTCAAGATACCATGTGCAGGCCGATTTCCGAAAAGCGCCTAGATTTATTCAATCGTAAAATCACTAAACAATTATGTTGTCTTTCATGTAATCAGGATAACCCTGACTGTTTGAGTTCCGAGTTGTTTAACTGTATTAAAACGGAATTTGATGCCTGTTTCATTCAGAAGAAGGTGCAAGGCAAGGCCAAGACTAAATTTTGCGACTGGGCTACGCCGGATATTCACGAGAAAAGACGCCGACTATACGACTTGTATGATTTAAAAGCAACTGATAAAAGGCCGGAATTTCTGGAGTACGTTAAGAATTTTTCTAAATCTTTTAAGATGATGTGTGTCGCCGCTAAAGCTGATTATTTGTCCAAAAAGATCCTAAGTTCTAGTGATAAAGTTAAAACTGTATGGCAAGTAATCGGCAATGAAACTGGAAAACGTAAGATGAAGGATCCGCACTACACCGTACGAATTGCTGACACTTTAGTAAGTTCTGACCGTGAAGTGGCAGATCATTTTGAGCGGTTTTTCTCGAATATACCGGTAGAAACAACAAAGTCTCTTAATTCATCGCCAGACGTCGCTGAAGAAATTTTGAAGACAAATGTGGCGGAATGTACAGAAATTTTCAAATTTTCGTATGTCACTCCGAACATAGTTCTTAAGACTTTTAGGTCATTAAATATAAAGAAAACAGAAGACCTATGGGGTCTGTCAGTCAAAGTATTACATTCCATTATTGAATCGATTGCACCATACTTAGCTGAGATTTTCAACAGATGCATTGATGCTGGATTTTTTCCAGATATTATGAAACATAGCAAAATTATCCCGTTGTTTAAATCAGGAACAAGAACCGACTCCACAAACTTTAGACCTATTTCAATACTACCGGCATTAAGCAAAGTGTTCGAGAAACTTATTCTAAATCAACTATCGTCACATTTCAACAGAAATAAACTGCTTGATAGCAATCAATTTGGTTTTACCAGAGGTCGATCAACTACTGACGCCGGTGTGGTACTTCTAAAACACATCTTTGACGCTTGGGAAAAAGCTCAAGATGCTATTGGAATTTTCTGTGATCTGTCGAAGGCATTTGATTGCGTTGATCACGAAAATTTAAAGAAAAAATTAAGTCACTATGGGATAAAAGCTAGTGCCCTTGACCTTGTCTCATCGTACCTTTCGAATAGAACTCAGCGAGTAGTTATTAATGGAACTCAATCGGCTGGGTCCCCGGTAGCCCTCGGAGTGCCGCAAGGTTCAATTCTTGGTCCCTTCCTGTTTTTGGTATACATCAATGACCTACCAAAAGTTGTGCAAGAAAGACATATTCACATGATAGGCCACCTCATTGTTTCATATTTGTCTATTGCAAAACTTATCTAGTGACCTACGTAATTAAAATACCTAAAGCACTTCACTGCGCACTTGTAAACGTGAAAAATACCAAGATGCACAGTCGAGATGACAACCGTCAGTTAAATTAACAACAAAGATACAAAAAATATTATGATTCAAATATAATTTTGAGGATAATTACTAAATTGTAGCACCTAATGACTTATTTTTCTTCATTAAGATTCTTAACGAGATCCCAGGCTCATATGTACATGTATATATGCATATTTTATAGTGCCTTTGTACTCGCTTAAAACGATCAACCCCAAAAGGAAGCCACATTATTACGGGTGCTGTATGGTCATAATATATTATGATGAGTGATAAATTTAATATCTCCATACACGTATTACGTCCAATGCCCTAGAGAAATGTAAATGCGGACTACATGACGTCCAAAAATTTCGTACCCACACTATTATTTAAATTACCTACTGAAAAACCTAATAGTCCAAGTGCTCCCGTCTATGATCCAAAATAAACTCGAATACCTTCGTTCAATTGCTCGTGGCCTAGCGGTAAAAGCGTGCTCAAACCGGAGGTCGCGGGTTCAAACCCCGGCTCGTACCAATGAGTTTTTCGGAACTTATGTATGTACGAAATATCCGAATCCCTTTGTTTGACATAATTATTGAAAGTTATAATGTAATGATTGTCAGATTATCATTAGTCATAATTCTAAAACCGTTAACTTTTCAGGATTTTCGTAAGGTTATCCTATAGATAGGTTAGGTTAGGTTTCTTTTATGGCAATCCTGAAAAGTTACGCCTTTCTGAGAAAAACCAAATTATGACTAACAAGAATGCGGACAAACAATACCTTATGACTGAAACCTTTATGGCAATAGAGATCCACGAAATATAATTTTTATATTTTCCAGTCGCTTATCGGTGAAAGAAAACATCGTGAAGAAACCGGAATAATTGTAATATGGCCTAGTTCACACTCTTGGTTGGAAGGATGAGATGGCAGTCGCTTTCGTAAAAACTAGTGCATCGTATTTCTATGGAAATATATTTCAAAACATGAAAAAAAACTCAGTCAATTCCAAAAAAGTACAGAACTATTTATACTACTTAATTATGTATCAAGCTCGTGGACCATAGTCGTGGTATCCAATTATATGTACTTGGGTGTTTTAAAATAAGTACAGTCTTTATTTTTATCTTCTTACTCATATTACTAAGTAAACATTTACCAACGTCTTTCAATGTATACCATAACACTAGAAATATAAAATACAACAAAGCTAAAACCTGCATTGCAATATAACCTTTAAATGTTCTGATCTGCCGTGGGTAGTTATTAGGTACACATATCAGATTCGAATATCGTGATAGTGCACAGACCATGGAGTAATTTAGACGCCGTAAGCACCCTCAAAACAAAGCTTGTTGTTTTTTCATTCTTTGACGTCACGTGAATAGGTAATTTGTGAAGGGGAAGATGCAATTTTGGAGCTTTGGTAAATAAATAAATAAATAAATAAATAAATATTATAGGACATTATTACACAAAAAAATGTTAAATATAGTCATATTACCGTATTCTATGCAATTTAATATACGAGGCATTTATATTTGAACACAATTTCATTGGTATGAAAAATAAAAATATTGCCTACAGCATAAAAGGAAGATAAAAAATAATAATCTATCAAATAAAACTAAAAATTACAAAATCGTTCTAAACTATCAAAATAATGCAATTGGCTCTTTCAAAACCTATGTATCACTTTTATGCGATTTTACCCCTACTGCTAGGACCTCACAACTCACTCACGATCCATTCTATTTCATTAGTTAGAACGGAGCGACCGAATTATTAAATTAAAACTAGAGCCTACACCAATTCTAGGGGTTAGTTGCCCGACCCCAGGCTCCCATAAGCCGTGGCAAAAATATCGGGACAACGCGAGGAAGAAGAAGAGCGACGGAATTATTAGTAGTGCATATATAGCACTACTAAAAGAACATGATAAGTACGAGCTTTTGCGGAGTCTAGTTTAAAACATGGTCTGTTAGGTACTAAAATAAGTACTTAATATAAACGCTACAGAAATATTTTATGAAAAAGTTTATTTTGTAAAACAACCGGTCCTTCTAGTTTACTCGGATGTTATTTTTTTATATTTAACATAAGCATTTTTAAGTTCTTCGCCTAGAACAGTGAACTCGCGACTGGCCAATTGAAAAAACTAGTCTTTTGACCATAGATTTATTTACAGTAGATTCGTGTATTTATTAAATTTATGATCGGAAACGGCGGCTTTTTTGAACAATTTCAACTTCTGATTCTGATAAAGGGCCTTTTGTTCCTCAGATATTAATTTTCATTATGATAATAGAAATAATAAAGAATTCAAGAGATGAAGATAAAGATTCATATTAAGGGACCTTTTGAATTCTCCGCGATTTTCACCATGAACAGCCTAAAAATGAAGAAATTCAAAATGGCGACCATCTTTTACTTGAAATTAATTTGAAGGTTTAATTTTAACACTTCGTAATTATTAGGAAATAATAATAGTCTGATAAGTTTTTATATCGTTAAAGAAAATATGTAGGGAAGTATCCTTGATTTAAGTATATAGAAAAGATAATTTTTGTTTTTCTGCGTGTGCTGCCTATGTATGAATGAATGTATAAAGCTTTGTTTTTGATTCCGTACAGGTTCAAATTAACAAAATTATGTCAAATTATACCTCACATATATGCTATAATATTCTTGCATTTCAGTAAATAAATAAAAAGTCCATTTTTGATCATAAAAAATACATAAAGATTTAAAAAAAATCAACAGTATGCAAGAATTTCACTATATTAAGATTCTTGAATCTATGTGGACCCTTCGGGTAAAAGCATTCTTCAAAGAAATCTATGCTATGGTTTCTCTTATCCTTTGCTATGTCGTGCCTAAGGTATTTGCTTACGATTGATCAGCTCCTCCCTAATATCCAACAAATAGTGAAGAACCATTACATAATGATGACATGACCACACTTAGTCATTACAAATATCAAGCGGAGTTAGCTTGATACGACCCTATAGTTCGTGTCATCCACGTTGACGCGCAGATTTGTCAAATCTAACCTTTAAAAACATTACAATACGAGTCCAGGCACACGTCTTCGTGAATGACACGTATAACAAAGAAACAGGTGTTCTTGCCCCGGGCAATTTTGACACCATCGCCGCCTTATCAAATTGACTTGCCACAAAAACTACAAGACGGGGTATAATGGCGAGCAATAACCAAGTTCACCTGGTGTGAAAGAAGATAGAAATTCGTCGTTTCGTTTGACTTTTGACTGCAAATTAAAAATAAATCTGAGGATATTTTGTTGAAAGGGTTTTGAAGTAGAGCAAACATAAATTTATTCTAGCAATCTATCCATTTGTTCAGCCCCTATCCACTCACTGTTGAGTCTACATGTCGGCGGCCGATCGTAAAATGAGGAATATCGTGAAACTTGAAGATATTTGTCTCGTCCCCTGAGTTGACGAAGCCCCGCTATGCAGTATGCAGGGCTCCTATTTCTGGACAGTTTTCCGTGTTTGCCGTGACTACCGTCAAAATATTACGATCTGCCTGATCATAACGATCGGCCGCCGACGTATATATCTTCTTTTTTTACACCTTTCTCCTCGGTCCTAATAGTTATCGTAACGCGCTGATAATATTTTACTGACCTAGCCAAAAATACAATCGTTTGAGGAAAACGATACGAAACGCTATTGTCTCTATCACTCTTCCGTATCAGTGCGATAGAGACATAGCGTTTCATTTCGTTTCACTGCGAACGATTGTTCTCATGGTTAGGCCCCTAGCACAGTGCCTACTTAGGACTCTCAATCTCAACTGGACACCAAAGTTCACACTTCCTATAATGAAACATTACCACACCTAAAATAACTGTTTCCCAAAAATTTCAAGAATCCAATTATTTTCAAAATGAACTGATTAATTGCATTGTCTCGTAATATATTTTATACAAACGTTTACGATCTATTATAACTCTTAAAATGTCGCAAGTTATTCGTCATCCCATGGCAGTTACGACCTTTTTACGTTGAAGGTGTGTGAATGTATGTTTTTCGTTAATAGCATCTTGACCGACTTGTAAAATGTGAGGAATGTGTTTGCGTCATTATTATGTCGACGAAGCTAAGGAATGTATGGCTAACGGCTTTTTAGTTAATTTATTGGGGAAGAGAATGTCATAAATATGGAAATAATTATTAATCTATTTATTGACAATAACAATATACATAATGGATATATACAGATGAATACTATAACTAGCTTATATCTAAAAGAGGCCCTTGAGGCATTGTACCAAGGATGCTGAAAAAAAAAAAACTGTCAACCATCTGTCTGTCACTTTGCACAGCAATATTTTTGTCTAATTTTTCAAATTATACATGGCCTTAGATGCCTAAAACTGCTTTTATTTTATCAAAAACCATCGAATTACTGTGCAATAGTGTGGGCAGGCCCAATACTGAACAAATAATAACATATCTTTTTGTTTCAGACGTTGCGGCCTTGTCCGGGCTACGTCGTGTCATCCTGACGGCCGACGTCAACGCCTTTAATGGACTTTATATTTACATTATTGTATATTTTAAGTGATTTGTGATATTCTGTGAATAAGTATTTTGTGCTCTAACTATTGGAGTGTAGTTTTCCGGTAAGTGGATGCATGCCGCAACTCAACCAGGCGATGGCACGTCATACCTAAATTTTACTTGTGTACAATGCGATAACTCTTTTAAAACGCAGAGAGGCCTCAATATTCATATTACCAAAAAACACCGTCCTTGTATCAGTCAAAACGATGCCGGTCTAAATTTAGACCCATCCTTTTTGACCACCCCCCTTTCTGACCCACCTAATTCTATCCCTTTCCATTTATACCTCAGCGAACTTAAAAATAATGTTCCCGTTGTTAAAAGAGTTCCGCGCGGCGCTAGGATCACAGTCGCTAACCACCTTTCAGGACTAATTACAAAATGTGTGGAAAATAATCAAATTGATGATTGGCATAAACTTTTCCTTTTTTCTTTCAATACCCTTCATGCCAAAAAGGATGGGGCAATTTCTTTAACACAAAAAATCAAAAACAATTGTGTTTCGAATACATCTCCACACATTTATCGACCTTCTAAAGGGTGCGCCCCATCCACCTTCAATAGAACCAAATTAATTGAAAGTAAAATTAGCGACGGCGATCTTAAAGGTGCCGCTCGTATTCTTTTCACAAACGATGTGCTATCGCCAGATACTCCTGATACCCTCTCGGCCTTACGTTCTAAACATCCCCCGGCTCCTTCAACACCACACTCATTTGCCCCACCTACGGCTGACCAGGCCTGCCTCCAAATCGGAGGCAAGGACATTATTGACGCTATAATGTCATTCAAAACCGGTTCGGCGGCTGGCCTGGATGGGATCTCGCCCCAACATTTGAAGGACCTAATTTGTCATTCGGTGGGCGACTCAGGTGAGCAGCTTATCTGTTCCCTTACTAAATTAATAAACTTTATGTTTTCAGGCAAAATTAACACCGAAATTGTTCCTATCCTATACGGTGCAAACCTGATTGCCCTAACCAAAAAGGACGGAGGGGTGAGACCCATTGCGGTGGGGTCTACTTTACGACGTCTGGCATCAAAAATTGCGGTTAGACACTTTAGATCAAAATTGCAGTCCCTTTTTGAACCAGTACAGCTAGGTTTTGGCACGAAAGGTGGGTGCGAGGCAGCCGTCCATGCCCTAAGGACCTACCTTTCATTCGATGATTGTGAAATTGTAGTCAAAATTGACGTTAAAAATGCTTTTAATTCGGTTAATAGGGACACTTTGCTGACAGAAGTTAAGGACAAAATTCCGGAACTGTACAATTACCTTTTCTTTTGTTATTCAGACTCGTCTAAATTAATGTACAAATCACATGAATTATCTTCTGAGGTTGGTTGTCAGCAGGGTGACCCTCTCGGGCCAGCAATTTTTAGTTTGGCTATAAATCCAATTATTAAAAATTTAAAATCAAAATTCAACGTCTGGTACTTAGACGACGGAACCCTAGGAGGCGACGTGAATACTGTGCTCTCTGATTTGTCTTTTGTTAGGAGCAGTTTCGAAAATATTGGTTTAGATTTGAATTTCAGCAAATGCGAACTCTTTATTCACAAATCTTCTTGTACTTTGACCGACTTAAAACCCAAATTTGACGATCTGGCTCCTAATATAAAATTGGTAGACAAGGATTCTCTTTGCCTCCTGGGTTCTCCTATATTTGAAGAATCTTTTCCTGATTATGTTTCTAACTCTATATCTAAATTCAAAAGTCACACGAATAGTTTACTCGAAATTAGCCCTCATTATGCTCTTGTGATTCTGAAATTCTGTCTTTTTGTCCCTAAATTTACATATGTGCTCCGCTGCTGTCCTTTTTGGAAACATCAAAATTTATTGTCGCCTATAGACGATTTGATCAAAATTAGTATAGAGACGATTCTAAACATTCAGCTGAGTGAGCCTTCCTGGTCTCAAGCGTCCCTCCCTATTCGGTTCGGAGGTTTAGGAATTCGCAAAATTTCCAGTGTAGCTTCCCCAGCCTTTTTGGCATCCATTAATAGCACGTCTGGTCTCATAGGAAATATCTTAAGGGCTTTGCCCACAAACTATGAGATTACGGGCTTTGAGGATGCTAAAAATGCTTTTAAAATTGCTTGCCCGGGCAAACAATTTCCAGACAACCCAAAATCACAAAGGAGCTGGGATAATATTTACTGTGATTTAACTTACAATACTCTTCTAAACAACTGTACGGGTCCAGATCACGCGAGACTTTTGGCGGTCGGATCCCGGGAAGCCGGCTACTGGCTACATGCCCATCCTTCACCTAATACTGGTACTTTCTTGGATCCGACCTCCCTAAGACTGGCGACTGGTTTGCGACTCGGGGTTTCGGTATGTACGCCACATATATGCTCTTGTGGCACGGACGTGGACCGACTGGGACACCACGGATTATCTTGTCAAAAAAGTGCAGGTCGTTTTTCAAGACATGCGTCGCTTAATGACATAATCCGTCGATCTCTTGCCACCATCAATGTGCCTGCTCTTCTTGAGCCAACTGGCATTATCAGGGATGATGGCAAGAGGCCTGATGGGGTGTCCTTGGTTCCTTGGAGCTTGGGACGGATGTTAGTGTGGGATGCTACCTGCGTAGACACACTGGCACCGTCCCACCTCCAACGGACTAATGTAAAAGCGGGCGCAGCGGCGGAAAGCGCCGAAATTTTGAAACGTAATAAATATAAGAGCCTCGGTAGAGAGTACCATTTTGTACCTTTTGGCGTTGAAACTCTAGGTCCATGGGGTCCCAGCGCGCACAAGTTTTTTGGAGAAATCGCGAAACGTCTGGTTGACGTAACTGGTGACCGAAGAGCTGGCGGCTTCCTCGCACAACGTATCAGTATTGCGATACAACGTGGAAATAATTATGTTTTGGGGGGATTGTGCCCGATCTTAAACTGTCATCAGAACCCCTAGTGTAAATTTATTCGATAGCGTGACAGACGTCTTGCGGTCATATCAAAGCTCTGAGTACTATTGTACCTATTAATTGTGCGATAAACAAATTGTTTGTTAATTTTTAGGTTTTCAAGCAACTTCAAAATCATGTTTGGCGGGTGCCCATATTTGTGCAACGCAATTACTGCGATACGATTCTCTTTTAGGCCCCAATTCATTATAGATACGACGAGATAAGCGTTATGTGTTGTATATAATTATAGCTCACAAATCCACCACATTATGTCATTTTTTATTTTTTCGGCAGCATTTGTTTTAACGGAAATAAAGAGGTTGCAAATCGAGTAACAGAACTTAGTAACCAACTAGGTACGTTTGTATGGAGAAACCGAGTTTGCTTTGGACTCTTAAGATAAAAGTTAAATAACTATTGGCGACGCAAAAGCTAGATAGCTATTGAAAGATAAGATGAAATTAATTTTTCCAAGTAGAATACATTAATGTATTTTACTTGGACAAATTAATTTCATCTCAATCATTTCATCAAATCATTAATTCAATCTATTGGCGACGCAAAAGCTAGATAGCTATTGAAAGATAAGATGAAATTAATTTTTCCAAGTAGAATACATTAATGTATTTTACTTGGACAAATTAATTTCATCTTATCTTTCAATAGCTATCTAGCTTTTGCGTCGCCAATAGTCGCCAATAGTATTTTTCCAAGTAGAATACATTAATGTATTTTACTTGGACAAATTAATTTCATCTTACGAGATCAACCATATACACTAATTATATCATCCTGAGACCTAGAAGTAGCTGTTTTGTTTTTGAATTTGGAACCTTTACTACACGGCGGGAACAGTGGCTCAGCTCGACAATGGCTCACTCAACCTAATTTCAACACGAGAGAGGCTACTTCCTTCCCTGCTATTACAGCAGAAACATTCAGTAATCGAACAAATCCGAATGGACGAACAATGGTTATTCTAACACGCGAGGGTGCTATAATACATATTATATATTCTTCTTCTTCTTTTTATCTTTCTTCTTTATTTATTATTTATTCTTCTTTTTGCAGTCGTATACTCTAGTCCTCAGAGTAGTCATGGTCATTGCGGTCGCTGTACGGCCTTTTTCGTGGTTTCCCGCCATGCTTCTTTATTTATTGCCTGCCGCACGCACAGATTTAAAGGTGACTCGGTGAGAACCTTCACTTGGTCGGTCCATCGCATTGAGGGCCGCAATCTGGGTCTTATTATACAGTATCAGGGGTCGGACAAAAAGTGCGGATGACGTAAAAATGACGTAATCTTGCACACAGGATGATGTTTGAGTTTGTATTTAAACTTCCCTGTGACATGTAGTAACAAAGTAGTATTAATGAAGTAACAAAATAATCGTAAATAAATCCATGGAATTAACAATACAGGTGGTAGGGTGATGTAGTGAATAAAATAAATTTCACGAAACTTGTTACCATAAGGTATAATTATTTGAAATTAGTTAGAACAAGTCTGTGGGATTGCCACAATATTCGAGTAAGAATGATATTTTAGAGCGTTTTCTTATACATTAGTAAATATAAATTTTAGCTAAATATAATCGTGAAGCTACAATAGCTAAACAATAACGAAGTTAATTTATTGTTCATCTGATTGACAATGTGTCAGTCAAAAACGTACTTACTCATTTCAAGTGGCGATATCGTTTAATAAAGAGGTTGATAAATGATAAGTGATAATTGTTTATGAAAATCAAAAATACTATTTGAAATCACCTATAAGTGGTTTGACGTCATCCGCACTTTTTGTCCGACCCCTGTACAGTATAAAGCGATATTTAAGCGACTAAGCTACTGTTCAAGCTAAGCCACGGTTCCCGCCTTGATCCTACACAATAAAAGTTTAAAATATATTGTGAGATATGTCCAGTAAACAGGGTCTTAGGATGTTACAACAAATTAAGGGCCAATAGCAATATCCTACCTGGTAGTTATTGCATGTTCGACCAAAAGGTCAAATAAGGATAGCTTTTGAAAAAATGATCTATACTGTAAAACATAATACAAAAGAGACCGTATTTGTAAGAGGACAGAGTTCTTATCAGACTAACACTGCGTTATTTAATATTTGTAGCCACTAATTGTTTCACGTAGTATGTTAGTACTAATTTCCCCACATTATTGGTTAATAGTAAAGAGTTTTTAGAATGGTAATAGACCTTTCGTGATGATCAATATAATTGATATCCGCATTTACGACTCGCCCACTGATCGGCAACAAGTGCACGGTAGAAATCCTCGGTTTTAAGAAGCGGTCTAAAAACTCGCAATAGTACTTGTACATTGTGTACTTACTTATAATATAGAAACAAGAATTTATGAGACTGAATTTATTGATTAATTAATACAATCACAAGTCCATGGCACATACAATACAATGTTGAAGAAAAAACTTCTGCCTAATTTCAGACATACATTACAGCCCTAGGTCGAAATTTAGGATTTACGGACAACATCATCTAGGAAGTGTGGTGAAAATTAAGTAGTAGTGGGTAATAGAAAGAACCATATTAGCTTCAAATATTATAATTGCGTATTTAAAAAAAAGGAATTAAAGCAGCACATACGACATGAGTAGGTATAGGATTGTACTTGTTCTGAATATCCAATTATTTTTTCCAAGACAAGTTTTCAATATGCATTCAAATAACCTAATTTTGATATCATATTACACGGTAGTCTAATTGTGATGTTTTTTACAAAGGTCTAAATGTCAGAGTAATTTTGCTACCGAGTGTAAGGCCAATTTAAATGGAGCCTGCCAATATATGTAGCTGGTATGAATCTGGAGTTCAGGGTTTAATGGTCTTGAGACTGAATGTTTTGTACAAGAGATAAGCGAAAAATAAAGACTAGGTTTTGAGATAAAATTGCCTTCCTAGTTAATACAAAATTGGACAGAGAATTTTTAAAAATATTTTCTTACTTATTACACCTTTTACAACATTTCATTTAAAATTAAAACAACAATATTTGAACGTAGTATCTTCAAAATATGCTCATTTACATAACGATACACAAACGTAAAAAGTTTGTTAGTTATCGACAACATGCCGCAGTAAAAAAATCTCAACGTATTTTTGGGCCATTCGTATTATTTGAGACCGGAAATTTCCTAATTAATGAATTCATTAGGAAATTCGAATTGAAATTCGAAATTGAGAACTCTGATTTTGGACGGTATCAAAATCACATGGGTCCTATTCCGAAATTTTCGTCTTCAGTAAGTAAGCTGTGTAATTCTTGTGTAGGTAAGCTGTGTAGTCCTTGTGTAGGTAAGCTGTGTAGTTCTTGTGTAGATAAGCTATCAAGCTTTCTGTTACGATTTCTGATCATTATGTTAGGTATTTGAAGTTTTAAAAATAGGGCTTTTTAATTCTCGAGAAATTTTAACTCCGACCGTGTTTGGAATTACACTGATGGCGTTATGATGGTAAGCGTACAATCTACTAATGCGAAAGTAACTCTGTCTTTCTGTTTGTCTGTTACCTCTTTATATTATCATAATCATCCCCCGTAGACGAAGTCGTGGGCAAAAACTAGAAACGGAATGAGACTTCGCTATTTAATGAAGTATGAAGAGGAATGCGACTATTTATAAAGTATGTAAGTTTCAATAAAGATTATCTATACTATTTATTAGTCTGTGTTGTACAACTAGTAAAATCGTCACGTGCGAGCCTAAAATAATGATTGGCTGTTTATAACATTTACTTGTCTTTGGCGTAAGTCTGGTAAAAGCGTCACGTACGGCGTTAACGTTAATCAACACGTCAATGTTCAACGAAGCTGTTGTTAGTCGATTGAGACATTTTACGAAAAGGTTAATGTTACTATTTTAAAGGGTTTACATGTTACATGGTCTATAAGTTACATGACATGCATTGTCTAACAGTACCCCTAGTGTAAATAAATTCGATTTTGAAACGTGACGTACGCGTTTGCGTTTAGTCTCATTTTTTATTGGATTTAGAAAGAGCGCGCCAAGCGGGACGTTTTGGAAACTCAAAATCCTATACAAAATGAGACTTAACGCAAACGCGTTCGTCACGTTATGATGTCGATAAAATTTACACTAGGGGTACAGGCCAATTCTAGTTTTAGTTATTCGATCTGTCAAATATCAATGCGACTAAAATCGGGACGATGTCAAATGTCATTTGAAGCATTGAATTAAGAAATAATATGTGATTGTGGATATTATTTTTCTTTTGTAACAGTATATTCCAAGACCTGCCGGCCTAACCAAGGTGACAAATCGCTATCGCTTCGACAACGAAACGCTTTGTGTCTCTATCACTCTTCCATATTAGTGCGACAGCGACAGTTGCGTTTCGATCGTTACGGAGTCGTACAATTTTAAACTGAATACGCGATTAAGCGCCGTTTCTATGAGTTAATAATATGTAATTGTTTCCTACTGTAGTCTATTATCTTACACATATGTCGCAACATGATATCAAATTAACTTAAAATTTAGCACGCGGGCGTATTAGTACTAGTGGACAGTGTTTTATTTAATTTATTGTGTTTTAGAATTCCGTCGCCCAGGGGGGTGTCACGCGAAGCAAAGTTGTCGTAACCCACATGAAAGTCCAACGAACTTGGGGTCAATTCTCGAAAAAAACCTGACGATCATGTATTGGATTGGATCATATAAAAGGCCTAATACATATATGAATAATAATAAGACTATAAAATTCTTTAAAGACCGTTATATTTAGTCATTATCGTGACTAATGTTAAATCATGAATTCATGATATTTAATTAGGAATTTTGTAATTTTAGCCATGTCATTTCAATTGCAAAACCTCTAAAGACTAAAAAAACATAACATTATTATACATATACGAAAATTAGTAACTCACAACGGGGAACATTAATGGCTCTCGATTAAGCTCCTCGTAATGGAATGAAACATCTCGATTATTTATCATATACCTTTAAACGAGCAATTCTTGTATATCTTTCGGGGATCTCGGAAATGGCTCTAACGATTTCGATGAAATTTGCTATACGGGGGTGTAAGGGGGCGAAAAATCGATTTAGCTAAGTCATTTCTGGGAAAACGCGCATTTTTGAGTTTTTATAATTATGTTACATTGATTTAAACCAACACGATTTTCATTAATAATTTTATACGGGAATTAATCGCGTAAACTTACATTTATTATATGGCCTGACGTTTCGAACGTCCTCACACCCGAGTCGCCCTTGATCAATCCAAGTTGTTGTTTTTTGTGGTGGTTGGTGTTTATAAACTTGCATAGGTACCATTTCATAAAGCATACGTCTTTATATCCCGTAGCCCAGTATTTAGCCCATCGCTTTCACCCAATAGCCTAACACTCATTTTTCGAATTAAAAGATGACGTTAATATACCGATTTGCCCAAAAACCATATAACTGTAAAAATACCATTCTAACACACGGTTTAAAAATAACACACCCGTAAAAATCCCATGAAAGTTGTAACTGTCAAATCGTATATCATACTTCACTATGCGTAACACTACTTTCAAACACTCTTATCTTACCAAAATGAACAAGCAATATTAGACTTTATTTATTCTATCTTAAGGTTCCAAATGAAAGTAAAGGGTAGTGAGTTAAGCGGTTTTGAAGGAGATTTTTCTTGATTATGTTAAAGCGATGCAGTCACACAGAAAACGTTATTAATTTACAGTTATTATGGGTCGTAAAGTCTTATGTGTAATGGCCCGCTTATTTTTGGTTGTTCTGATTTATTTATATGTCATTAAATAATAGGCCCTGTAAATGTGTGTGGCAGAAATTGGGTGTGTGTGCATACTTGATTTGTTTTTAATGGAGTATCTGTGACTATTAATAGTAGATTGTTAACCAAGGGATGAAAGGCACTCATTTCTGCCGTTGTAATGGCGCTCGAACGCAGTGAAATGATGCCTTTCGACTTATTTAATCTAATTTAAAGTTTGTTGCTAACTTTTAAGCGGAAATACCAGCTCAGTCCTTTCTCAGATTTGAAAATTTTAGGTAAACGGCGCCTAAAATTAGTGCGACAAGGACAACTGCAGCTTAGGCGAACAATCCTGCGTAAAAAATCTCTGAAATCAAGGTTTCGTTCTTGACATTTTCCTCTTCCAAAACTTAACCAATCGTAACGAAATTTTCCTCCAAAAGTTTGCCGACCCCTTGGGCTAAACGAATAATAATTCTAGAACGTGGTAGGGTTAATACACATCGAGCAGAATTCAAAATACCAGTAATAAATGGGCATTTCTCAGAGGTGACGTTCGGTGCCTGACTTCGGTGCCGATATTTTTTTTTTACTTTATAGACATGTGATGTTAAAATTAACAATTAGGCTTAAATTTAAAAAATATTGGTAGTGAAGGCCTCCTTATAGACGTAAAGGTTCGCGAGATATTTGAGTTTTTCAAAACACTGAAATCAAACACACTCACTGAAATCAATATTAATAAAAAGGGTGCCACTGAATTCAAAATTTACCAAGATTGTAATAAAACAATATTATTTTAGCACTAAAATAGTTTTATTATCAATTTAAAGACATCATAATGAAGATATAATTATGTTATTATTGTGATTCATCATAAAACGAAGTTATGCTCTGCTACAAACTATGGATTTATGATTATAAAAGTAAATGGCTTCAAAAACTAAAAGTCAAATCATAATCAAGATAGAACGGTAAAAGGATCATTATTTTGAATAAGCAGTTAAAATCAGTAACAAATTAAAGTTTAAATCTCTCAAAATAAACTAATTAGATCTTTAAAAAGCAAGGCAAAATTGGCCTGCTCGCAAGCAAACACTTGACAATCAACAACAAAATCAAAAAAAATCTTAGGAAGAAAATAACAGTTATGCTTTAACATTTAACATAACATTGAAAAGAAAAACCTGCGTAATACCCTGCTTAAACTTAATTTTAACTAAGTAAAGTCTATATCTCTATTAATATAATATTCAGTCGGTTTGTCTGACAATGTGCAGACACATCACAAATATCACAATACTCATTAAATTCTAAAGTTATCTTAAACAAAATACTCTTTTGTCATTGACTATTAAATTAAAATAATAAATGGTAGGAAATTATCAGTTTCTTTGACAGTCTTTTTTCATTAAGATTTTAATTTTTTTTTAAGAGACGTTAACATTTTAGTTTTAGCTACATAAAAATTAACAAAAGGTGACATATCTCGTCTAATAACACTTAACATATACACATAAAAATATTTCTTAAAAATAAATCAACATATTTGATATCAATGAGTTATTGAGATCTGCTATTAATCAAATATATTTAAATCATCGTCTGATTCAATGACATTATCTGAATCAAATGTAGGAAGTGAAATGTCATGCTGTGCTAAAGATGGAGTTATCAGGTTTTCCAAGACAGGTATATATTTCCAGAAGCTGTAATTTTCCTATACACTTATACTATTAAAGTAACTGCTTTTTGTATGCATGTTCATATAAGATTGCAGATTGTGCTGTAAATAAAAACCAATAAATATGGCACCAGCTTAACAATCAAAATTATATATTTATTTGGACATATATAATAAGCACATGTTAACGTATATAATTTAAATTATCATTGTATGTAAAGTACAAAAATAACGAACAATATAGTAAAGATTGACAACGGTGGACTATTTTTTAATTTCGGTGGTCAAAAAACCCACCGAATCCACGGTTATCACGCCCACTGAATTCAATTTTAATCGCTTTTAATTAATTACAGAAAACATAATCATAGTATGTAAAAGAGTTTCTAATATCCAAATCACATACCTCTGAGGGTGGCTTACGCACTATTTAGCCGAAAAAAGCATAAGCACTTAAACAATTAATGGCTTCACCGAATTCAAAAAATCACGTAACCAAACCCACCGAATGCCGAACACACCTTTACGAAATCTGCTTGCAGACCGGGAGCCGACGTCCGCTCTCGCCGGTAAACGTGGCGCGACTGACGCTACCTGCGCACGCGGCGCGGAGTTCCTGGTATATTCCTTTGTGAAATGCCGACAAGGTTTATAAATTCCAGTGAAATCACGTGTTGCCGCGGGACAAGTCGAATAATTCGATTTATTTTGTAATATTAATGCGTAAATTATTTTGAGTCTAATAATATAAATGATAGGCTTATGTTGAATACGTGAACCAACTTTAAAAATTAAATAAAATTCCAGTCTTAAGTTATGATTTTTTGTTTCAACAAATCTGGGTGCGGGACATACCCACTGTTCGTCAATTTTAGCACTTAACATTTATTTTCTTATAATATATATACTACATGGAATGTTTTACCAGTTGTCCAGGTGTATCAGATGCTGGTGGATTTCCATGATTTAATTCAGATTTTATAGGCAACAAATTCATGTGTTTATGCCCCCGGACACGTAAAAACGCCACCTCTGAGAAATGCCCAAATAAATAAATAGGGTTTCACCAGTGGTCGGCAACCTGCACTCAGAGCCTCTGTTTCAACCCTGTATCGCACACAAAATGTTTGCTCAAGAACGTGCACAAAGCTTTGCCTTACGCTTCGTTCGACAAAGGCGATGCAATTTGATTCCCAAATGTAGGGGTATTCTGATTGCTAGATAAAGGTATCGTCTATGTCATGTCCTGGATAAAAGCGTATCTACGGAACCTAGGAGACGCAATATTATGTGTTAACACTGTTCAGCCGAAGAAGGAGACCCGAGGTTGCCAAAAGAACTCGGTATATTAAAACATAACAAACTCTTTTAGTTTGGGCTTGTTTGAAGCGTATTGATAACTAGTAGATATCGGTTTATATAAAATTACTGTAGATGACGGCCTCTTTACTTTTTCTATACTTCTTCTACATTTTCTTTTTCTATTATTTCTTTTTTTTTACTTTTTTATATTTTTACCTAAAACAAAAGTTTAAGTTTAAGTTTTAGTCAAAAATGCACTCAATGGACCACTCCACGAATGTACAAACTGCAAACCTCGCGAGCATCACTTAAAACTGAATAAATGTATAAATCCCATAATATAAGTCCCATTTTCATAGTCCGTCTGAGGCAATGTGCTTCGTAAGCCATTGAGAAAAGCCCAGGGTTCCTGTTCTACCTCTTATTGACGAAAGGACGTATGTTTCTATGATAGTCATATAGTTCGTGTCATCCACGATGACGCGCAGATTTGTCAAATCTAACCTTTAATAACATAAGAATACGAATCAAGGCACGCGTCTTCGTGAATGACACGATCTATATAGAGTTAAGCCATTTTTATTTGATGTTTCCAGTCCAATGTTTACGAAGATTGGTCCAGTATTACCTTTGGAACAGTGGTTCCTAATCCTTCAATCCTATGAATGTCTAAGCAAAAGGTATTGTCTATAGAGTTGCATCATGTAAAGTGTAAGATATCGGCCAGCTGGACTTAATTTGGCTTATCTTTTCTTCAAGAAATTGGAATATAAAGAAATTAGCTTAGCGCAAGTTACAAAATGTTTACTAGCTCTATTTTCTCTATTAACCAACAAAAAAATTGTCTGGTACTATTTTTTTTTATCATCATTATTTTTTTTGATCATTTACGTTACATATGTGGGTTTGTAACGTAAGTGTTCATACCAAGTTTTTTGTAGGCCTGTCTGCCTAATTTATAAAGTGAGCTCGCTGGGGTTATTTTTTTCTACTTACGGATCTACTTACATATTAAATTATTGTAACCATCGGCTGACTGTACCGCATTCAAATAATAGAATTCAGATCTTTCTTGACATACGCCCACACTACGGCAATTTAACGACTTTCATGCAAACAGCAGTTAATGATGTTTTGCTAACGGGATCGGTCTTGTTTAAAAAACTAAGGCAAATAGGATATGACACAGATCGTGTGTTCACAACGGTGCGCAAACGCAGTCACAGATAAACTAGCTTCTCACGCTCGTAAAGTTGGTGTTTAAGTCGCGAGTAAGTAGCATAAAATAAATAAAATTATTTATTTATTTATTTATTGACTTAGCAATACGAGTATATTCCAATCCATACTTATTGCCAGTGCTGCAGCTCAATCATGAATAAATATGGTAAAATAACCAACTCCTTTACTACCAACTTCTTCCATTTGACTCCATCCAACGCCGGCCAGTTCGTATTGTTGGGGATCCCGATCTCACAGCCAGTTTGGAACCTCTGAGCCTTCGGAGAGACGTTGGCTCTCTGTGCCGGTATCAGTACAATGGGGAATGTTCTGGAGAACTTTTTGAATTGGTGCCACGTTCGCGTTTTTGTCACCGTACCTCCCGTTAAAGAAACAAAGCTTATCCTCACTTCCTCGACACGTGGCAAACCACGAACAAGCGGGCATCTCGCTCGTTTTTGCCCAGGACGTGCAAGTTGTGGAATGAGCTACCTTCTGAGGCGTTTCCCTTGGTGACATGGGGTTCTTCAAGAAGCGTATTTAAGGTTCTTAAAAGTTGGCAACGCATAAGTGACTCCTCCGATGTTACTTATGTCCATGGGCGGCGATGATTGCTTCCCATCAGGCGGCTCATCTACTCGTTTGCTGTTTATTGCATAAAAAACCTTGTATATTTGATATATTTCTGTATATTTTTCCCGCCATCGAAATACCTGTTCGGAGCGATTGGAATAACACTCTTGAGGTAAATACTTAACGACTTTTTAATCTGCATTTGTATACTTAACAAATCATTGTTTGTTTAGTTAATGCTCAGGTGTTCATAGTTAGGCTATGATAACAGATACCTAGGTAATATCCTAGGTTTAAAGACAGGCAAACTGAAATACTTCCGCAATAAGAATTAAGAAAGGCTTGGTAATGTATTGACCAAAGAACATTAAGGATGACCCACGTTAAACCGGGCCGGATCCGGGCCGGAGCTTCCGGCGCTTACTTTTCTATGACCGATGACCGGTGATCACGTGATTCCATAGAAATAGAAGCGCCGGAAACTCCAGCCCGGACCCAGCCGGGCTTAGACCCGGTGTCATCCTTTATTTTTCAATGTTTTAACGCTTTTGTTGATGGTTGTATAATTGAAGTATTGGCGTCTTTCTTGTTTTTCGAATAAAGAAGGTTTGTATCACTTTTTCCTAGTCGTATTACGTACCAAACTGATTATGATCGTATAAAGGATGACTTACGCAAGATCGGTCCGGGTTTAGCCCGAGGCGTCCGCCAATATAGGCACGACGTACACGCCAGCCTAATCTGCCGGTCGCCTTCACTGTGGCCCCGAAACCTGGCCCCGCTCAAACGGTATCACCGGTCGTGGGGCTGGATAACGGCCGGTAGCAATAAAGTTGGCCCACACCAGATCGCACAGTCGTCCCCAAAATGATGGCGAATGACCGCCTCACACGGTGGGGCATGGACAGATGGATGGACAGAGTCTCCACAGCAGGGATGCGGTGTCGAATGAAACCCACACCGAGGCGTCCGACACTTCGTTTCTTATAGATAGCCACTTCCGAACCTCGTTGATCACGTGATGTTTACTATGGAAAACGAAGTCGGACTCCGGCATGGATCAGGACGGTTTTAGTGCGAGTTATCCTTAAGGGTCTCCAGCAAGTTCGGCTCTCGATACAAAGGTAGTTACGCTCTCATTTTAAAACGACTAGCTCCATTGATTGCTATGTTTGTACTTACAATAAGGAGCGTGCATAAACTGTAGGGGGCAGCACAGTGGACATCAGATTTTTGGCGCGAGTTGTAAATGTGAAGTTTATGCTTCTAATGTAGCTCACAAGATGGCACAACCTACTATGCACAAGAAAACGTACGAGAACTGTAGATGGCAGCACTTGCTTTGGCGTGAAGTGTACATGTTTATGTTTCCGATTCAGACCACAAGATGGCTGACCCTCCAACGCGTACGGTCCCAATAGAATAAGGTATATACCTTATATATATAAGGGCTATACTAATGCTGTAATTAGTTTATGTAGTCTCAGATACCATAGTTTAAAAAATCAGCGAATTTAAGATTTTCATACAAAATTAGTTTTTGCTCTATTTCGTTTTTTTTTCTAAGGTGGAGCAATATAATAGGTCTTATTGCGTTAGAATGTCTCCCAGTCTTACGAAGCCTGTCAGACTGGGAGACTAGGCTGAAAATAGCAGTTTAATACATAAATCTGTGTTTGTCGGCTGCCGTTCCTTATACAATATCGTATATTGTCGGCTTCGGGTGCGTCCGCGCATATAGGAACAACGTGCACTGCGTAAACATATTATCTGTAAAAATTTAAAGAGGACTTAAAACTATTTTGTCCATGACTTAAAAGAGGGCTAACGCAAAATTGCAGTTTTTATATTTTTAACCGCCGAATGCATAAAATGCCATAATTTAGGGACGAGGAATTCCTTTTTTTTTTGACGAAAAATGCCTACTTTGAAATTATACTTTTCAGAATAAGGTATGGGCTAAATTTTCTAATTTTTTATTAATTACACACCCCCACACCGTGATTTTAAAGGCCAAAATTGTCACAAAAATTACATGTTATTTTAATTTTTTTGTGCAAATACATTTTTTTTATGAAAAGATAAAACGATTGTTTAAAAAAATTATTAATTCATTGCCTCTAAATTATACGTAAGTAAATGTTATGAAACTTGCCCTAGTTGCTAAAAGCATGCAGACATTTAGCACAGATTGGACCAGGTGAGCCAATTCCTTCCCCCCTCCCCCTTCTTCCTCCCTCCCCCTTCCCCACTTTTTTGTCTCGGTAGATATCCGGGCTAGATCAGCTTTGATTGACCCAATTGTGAGGAACAATTGTGCGGCATCGCCTGAGAAAAAAGTGCATACTCACTGCACTTACTTACCCCACTATCATGACTTAAGTTATGTATACATACGTTTCTTTGACATATGTGACATTCCTATGTACTATTAGCTGCACGACGTCACAGGCCGTGATTGGCCGGACGTTCCGACCGCCATTGGTTCGCAATTAGTCTATAATTACTAGTCTAGATCACGGTGTGATTCAGGTCACGTAGGAAATAAGTACTTACTGAGGGAGAGTGCTTATAAGGATTGCTTCCAAAACTGTGGTCGTTTCGTACCATGGCTCGTACCAATAACTTCCTTGGATCCATAAGCTTTCATCTTTAATCTCTGCTTGCTGACACAGCGACATTCAATGGAATGCCCAGCCGAATCGCTTAAAAAACCTTTTTGTTTCCGCATCTACTGGCATAGACTCCGATTATGGTAAGTTATTATTGATTTGGCAGTACAGAACCCTTTTTATACACACATAGATAGTAGTAGTAGTATGTAGTAAACTCTTTATTGTACAAAAATACATATTAAAAGTAGCATACAATTAGAAAGACAAACTTATCCATTTTAGGGATGTCTTCCAGTTAACCTTTGAGTAGTTGAGAAGAGAAAGTGAAAAGAGTGTGACAAATGCAGTAAAATGTACAACAAGGTACCAGAAAGATCTTAGAGTCTTTCGCTGAAATCTCCCACGGCAGTAATTAAAAGCTGGCATTTTGTAGTCATTTTACTATGTATGTTTAAGTTTTCTAAATATCTATAAGCTAAAAACTTAAACAATTGTCCTTCATTCTTCATCACCAATAATTAGGACTCCGTGGTCACCTAATACCAAACTGACAGGAGTTCTATTGAACATTGTTAAAACCAAATTATCCCTCTGCCTACCGTCTTCCGACCAGCACTTTATTTTTAACAAATTTGCTAAGGAGCTTCTAGGGCTCAAAAGACACAAAACCTGCGCGGTGACCAGAATATTGACTGGACACTGTAAGTTGAACAAAAACATGTTTCAAATTGGTAAGAAACAAGATGCGACATGCAGGTTCTGCAAGGAGTCAGAGGAGACTGCAATGCACGTTCTCTGTTCATGTTGACGACTCATGTCTAAAAGAAGTATCCACTTAGGGCGGCACGTATTGCAACCCTATGAGGTACAGAACATTACGGCCCAAAAAATCTGGAATTCCCTGGATTCAACGGGCATTAGTAATGATCTTTAAAGGGCTGTCACAATAGATCACTGCCTGGGCGACGTGGCACTCAAAGGCCCACAAACTCCAATAATAATGAGGCATTTAACACTCTTAATCTTCATATGTTGCTTTAATCACAGAAGAAGTTATGCTCCAAGTGCAATAAGGACCTTTTTGTCTGAAATGCCATCCTTTTCTTTTCTGATGGAGAGTCACATATTAATATCGTATTTTACTAAGAATCAAACGAACAATTTTTTTTTATCTATATAATATATAATAATAATAAATATCTTTATTCAGTAAAAAAGGACAAATATTTGCTTACGTTTTTGTTTACATAGATATAGTTATTAATTAACTTAGCAAGTAGATATTAACAAATTTGGTGTCCAATGAGCGTTCATCTTTAAGCTTGCGTCACGTCAGCGGGGACAAATTGCACGCCAAATGAATGCGGACTGAGGTGACACCGCGACAGTCAATGGAGACAGTAGGCCCGATCGGAACGATAAAAAACCCTTTTTCTACTCGTCGTAATGCTTGAATTAAGATTTCGTATAGCAAACTATAATTGCGTACTTTTCATGTATGGGCTCCCAACTCAACTTTAAGATTCTTTTCGATACGCTGTAGTCAACTATAAAAAAAAAATACTAATCACGTGCCGCCGCGCTCCCATTGAAAAGACTAAATGGGCGAGGGGCGCGTAGAGTCGTCGCGAGTTGCTACTGAGATACTTACCAATTTTCATTAATTATTTAGGTTTTATAGAATAAAAAAATTATTTTAGATGACTCGTAGAAAAAGTATTGTATACAATAGTGATATAATTAAGCTTTTTAATCTCGTACCTTACTTAGGCAATTCAGCATGATAACACGGTACTCGACTGAAAAGCTCTCTATTATATCACGATTGTATAAAATACTATTTGAAGTATTATTCATATTTTACAATAAGTATGTCAAACTTTTGATACCTATTGATCGCCAAGATTGCATAATGACATTAGAAATATGACAAAAATATGAAACATAAATTGACCCTTTTTTCAAACTGCCAAATGACTTCCTTGAAATTTTCTAATTTTTAGTACTAATAATTTTGTAATTTTTAGTATTTTTTACTGGAGATGGTCCGTAGCGTATAAAAAAAAACGCTTTATCTCTAAATAAAAGCATACCCAAACATCAATCATAGCCTCAGTTTCAGGTTAGTGATGATCACAATATGCGATATATATATTTTTTATTTCCTTACATTGAGAAGGTCTATTGCGCTTTCGTGGATTTGGAAAAGGCTTATGACAGAGTGGTGAGGAATGAACTTTGGTCGGTACTGTCGGTGTATGGATTGAGCGGTCGTCTCATTCAGGCACTGAAATCGCTCTATGAGGATTCCAGTGCTTGTGTGAGAGTAAACGGATCGTACACTGAGTGGTTTAGCATCGAAAAGGGTGTTAGGCAAGGATGTGTAGCGTCACCGTGGCTGTTTAATCTATTCATGGACAGTACTATGCATGATTTGAGAAATGATGAATGTGGGCTGAGAATGAAAGGTTTACTCGTCAAATGTCTTCTTTGCGCTGATGACCTGGTATTGCTGGCGTCATCGGGTGAAGAATTGCAGGAGATGGTAACTAGAATGCATAGATCTTTTGAAAGGAAAGGAATGAAAATAAATGTGAGCAAGACGAAAGTAATGGTATTTGAAAAGGGAGAAAGTATGACAAACTGTGAAGTTTTGATTGGTCAAGAAAGAGTTGAACAAGTGAAAGAGTTTGTGTATCTGGGAACCTTGTTCACTAGGGACGGTAAACATGATGAAGACATTGAAAGGAGAGTGAATGCTGGAAATCATGTGAATGGGGCACTCAACGCTTTTATGAGCAGCCAGAAGGTGTCGCAAAAAGCACGGTTGGCTGTGCATAGAGGGGTGTTGGTGCCTACACTTATGTATGGTAGCGAAAGTTGGGTATGGCAGAAGAAACATCAGAGTCAAGTGAATGCAGTGGAAATGAGAGCGTTGAGAAGTGTGTGTGGTGTAAAATTACAAGATAGAATTAGGAACAGTGTGATAAGGGAAAAGTGTGGACTGAACGAAGATGTAGTGACAAAAATTGAGAAAGGTATGTTGAGATGGTTTGGACACGTGGAAAGAATGAGTGAAAGAAGGTTAACAAAGAGAGTGTATAAGGGAGAAGTAGAAGAGGGAGTTGGAAGGGGTAGACCTCGGCGGACTTTCTCTGATCAAATCGGGGAAATCCTGAAGAAAGGCCAGGTCAAGAGCACCCTAAACCGACGAGCGTGTATGAGGAATGTCATGAAAGTGAAGGAAGCGAAAGAGGTATGTCAGGATCGTAGCAAGTGGAAATCCGTGGTCTCTGCCTACCCCTTCGGGAAATAGGCGTGATTATATGTATGTATGTATGTATGTATTGAGAAAAGCACTATATGGAAACAGGTTTTCTGAGTCTCTTTTAAACCTATAAAATAGCTTATTTTTTCTATTTGGGAGTTTGCAAGTATTCCAGGTTTCTACAAACATCTTAAAAAGATATTTACTTTTGTTACTATGTTTTCGATTTTTCAACTTATATTATCTCAACTGATTTAAAACACCTTAATATCGCTAAAAGCAGCCATCGACATTTTTTACGCTCTTAACCCTTAATAAGAAATAAGGGCGTCAGGATTTGTGCAAAATTGAACCCTATCACTTCGAAATAAAGTTCAGAATATGTGGAAAATATATTCCCTCTGCATTATAAAGGCGTAAGCGTATCTTCAGCTACATATCAAAAAGAAAAAACTAATGATATGAAAACCTGATGTCCTATTATCCTATTTTACTCGTAATCTCAGAGCAACAATGTACTATTTTAAATACGGTTGCTGATGCACCTAATGAGTCCATCGATTGGTACAAATGTTTACAAATAGCAGCAACTTTGTAAGGAAAGTCGTCTAATGCCATTAACTAGTAAATTCAATTATCGATTATCACAGATAAGCTCGTTTTCACGACTATAGAGATCCATAAACAAACATTAAGTTAAGAGGGTTGAACGATTTAAAGTATATATAAGTGTTGCTGGACATGTTTATGGTCATGCGCATAATTTTATGTCGGTTTCTTTATACGGTTGTTATTTTACATTACATCCGTTCTTTGGGTTTGTAGATGTAGAATTGATGACAATATTATGGAAGGTAGAGGTAAGGAATTAAATCTCCATGTACCAAAAAGTGTCAGTCAAAAGCCTAGGTGGCGCTACAATACCTAGAACATTTGAAAAATCAAATCATAGACAGCGCGCTTTACTCCGTCAATAACGCCTAGGTTCTTAGCTACTGTAGCGTTAGTCTGGAGAGATTTGGAACTATTATTTATTAAGATACAATTAGGAACAGTGTGATAAGGGAAAAGTGTGGACTGAACGAAGATGTAGTGACAAAAAAGGTATGTTGAGATGGTTTGGACACGTGGAAAGAATGAGTGAAAGAAGGTTAACAAAGAGAGTGTATAAGGGAGAAGTAGAAGAGGGAGCTGGAAGGGGTAGACCTCGGCGGACTTTCTCTGATCAAATCGGGGAAATCCTGAAGAAAGGCCAGGTCAAGAGCACCCTAAACCGACGAGCGTGTATGAGGAATGTCATGAAAGTGAAGGAAGCGAAAGAGGTATGTCAGGATCGTAGCAAGTGGAAATCCGTGGTCTCTGCCTTCCCCTTCGGGAAATAGGCATGATTATATGCATGTATGTATGTATGCATTTATAGCTGACAACTGGACACTTTTACAACAGTTCTGCCTATGGAGATTACATTCCTTACCTCTACCTTCCATAGACAATATTGATACGAGCCTCATTTGTAGACAGAGTTAGTCCTATGTGACCACAGATGTAGAATGCGGCTTGAGATAATGAGGGCTACCGTGTTTAATTTTACCGCTAGGGGCGCTAGTGTAGACGGAGGTCTTTCAAAATGTCAAAGTTTTGGGGGTTGCAAGCATTTTTATCGCAAATTTTTACTCCATATTCATAATTGTGGTAAATATTTTTCCATCTTTGATTTATCATGGTAATCATTAGATAGGTACATATAGTTCAATAAATGTTGTGGTTTTTAAAAAGTACCTACTAAAACATATTAAACAGTTTGAAAAACAGCAAATTTAGACGTTGAAATATTAGAACGTATTGATTTAAAAAAAATAAGAAAGCAGTATTTTGAGATCTGTTTTGCTGGACCTACATCTACAGTGGCGCCAACTGGCGAGCACAAAAAACGGTAGCCCTCATTGAAGAGTGCAAAACGGAAGCCGTCACGTACATATGAACATTTCATAAGTGCGAAAGAGGCAGACTACAAATAAAAAGATCGTGACCACTTTTGAATTTCATAGCAGTCAGATGTACCAAAACGTGATGTTAGTGGACTGGAAAACATAAAAAGTTAGTGGACTGTAGTATTCGAAAAGTTAACGGACTGGAAAATATGAAAAGCTGTATCCGGGGGATACGGTGGGAGGTTATATCTTGGTATATACTGATACACAAGCAAATAATTTAGGCAACCACATTATTTCTGAATTCAATACTCCCAATGACACCTGTCGATTTCAATACAAAAAACAAATGCGTTTTTATTAAGTCATTACACACTATTACTAAATAAATGTGTGCGCTTCTATTTACTTTCGAATATTCGTTTGCACTTATAGAATTTTTGTATTTTATACTGAAACCACGCAAAAACCGTAATTGTGGTGTTACATTGATAAAAATATAACTTTTTTAGGGTTCTGTAGCCAAAGAAAACGGAACCCTTATGGATTCGTCATGTTTTTTTCACACAAAAATAGAAAAAATATATAAATTTGGAGGTTCCCCATACTTATAATTGAATGATTTTTTTTTTGCATCCAACCCATAGGTACGTATGGCGTATCTATGGATAGGTCTTCAAAAACTTCCAAAGTGGTAAAATGTGTGTGTGTGTGTGTGTGTGTGTGTGTGTGTGTGTGAGTGTGTGTGTGTGTCCTGTAACTACTAAAATAAGAGAATGATAAAACTAAAAAAAATATATGATGCAAACTTCCACCGAAAATTGGTTTGAACGAGATCTAATAAGCAGTTTTTTAGGGTTCCGTACCCGAAGGGTCAAACGGGACCCTATTACCTATTACTGAGACTTTGCTGTCCATCCGTCTGTCTGCCACCAGGCTGTATCTCATGAACTGTGATAGCTAGACAGTTGAAATTTTCACAGATGATGTATTTCTGTTGCCGCTATAACAACAAACAATTTTTTTGCCGTTTTTATAAATAATGGTACGGAACCCTTCGTGCGCGAGTCCGACCCGCACTTGCACGGTTTTTTTAATACGTCATAAATGGAACCTGGGTTCCTTAGAACCCTTCATAGGCGAGTCCGACTCGCACTAGGCCGCTTTTTTGTGTAATACACCAATGAAACTGAGCCATGAGGAAAGGGAATTGTATTGAGGGACCGGCAGTGGAACGACGCTAAAAACCGTATTTTTAGCTCGAAAACAGTTATAAATGTCTAAAAAATTACGTTGTTTTAACCTACCTCTGTTATAACTCACCTCCCCTTTCATTATATCTTGTCCTGTTTAGATGTTCATCCATCTTAACAAATCGCGCCTACTGTATGTCCCTAACTCGTATAACTCGGACGGCTTTTCTCCACAAACTGACCGTAAGCACGAACACAAGGAAACATGTTCAATGCACATTTGAATGCGATTGCAATCCGATTGCATAGACAAATTGGCAGCCCATAGAAGCTGGGGTGGTCTTGTCTGCGTTCTGTTTGACAGGTACATACAAAGTAGTAATTTTCTACTGAATACAGATGTATCGAAGTACGTATTTTGGGTAAGGCAGTTTAACTACCAATTTAAAATACATGGACGTCTTCGGGACGCCCCGGCGTCCATGGTCCAGCCATAACCAGTGGTGGGAAAACTTCCACGGGGGGCCAGAAAATTTAAAAAAAATCCGAGGAACTGCAGAAAAAATGCAGTCAGTTTGAAACCGTTAAGTTGCGAGCCTTACCTATACTAATTATTTCGAAGGACCGGCGGCTATAAATCCCTTGCGCGGGCCGTACTTTGCCCACCACTGGGCTATGCGATAGTTTAAGGAAGAATCTCTAAATCCTTAGGCACTCGAAAAAATTAAATAAACCTGCCGAATGGATATAAAATGGTTGCATTTTAAGCTCGGTTCTTTATGAAAAGATCGCGATACTTGCGAAGGAAGATGTACAAGCTTTTATCGCTGACTGTACTTTTCTTTCCACAGGCATCTAATACTCATCGAGCAAATTCTAAAAACCCCAAACACAATTAGGTTGCGTTGTTTTATCACAGAGTTCCTATTTCCACCTCTTGTCTCCATCATCAGATCAGCTCGATGGTGCCATAATATTGCATTGTCACCCGACTTACATATGTATGCAAATATTCAGCTCAATCGGAAACTGGGAAGTGGATCAAATTTAACTTGCAAGATTTGATTACAAACAGACAACGGTCAGCAGTGGCAGCATGGTTCCATTTTTATCGCTTGTCACTATGCCCGTCACTTTCGCACTTACATACTTGTTAGAACGTGACAGGCATGGTGACAAATGATAAAGAGCCGACCATCTTAGCCCTACAGGTGAAAGTAAATAAAAGCTTGTAATAATAATAAATGAAAATTAGACATGTTTTGTGATTTTTTCTATTGAGCCTTAATCTTTTAAAAGTTTTGTTTGTTTGTTTGCCCATGCAATTATAGTCTGCGGCTGTAACATGGTCGCTTTTTTATCACTTGTCACTATGCCTGTCACTTTCGCACTTACACACTTATTAGAACGTGATAGGCATAGTGATTAGTGGCAAGTGTTAAAAATGCCTTAGCGAACGGCGCCGTCGACTGGACAGAAACGGCTTTGGACAGAGAAGCATGGCGGTCTTTGGTGTCGGAGGCCAAGATCCACTTCGGGTCGCTGCGCCACAGCAGTAAGTAGTAAGTAAGTAAGTTAAAAATGCGACCGTAAAGCCGCTGGTTTCATAACATTGACGTCTAAAAATAAAAAATAAAAGCTACAATTTAGCCCCCATTAATGCATGTCACTTGGTATTTGTAAAATATAACCCTCTAAACTTAAATTATAAAACAAAAGCTAGAAAATTAAACGACGCCATAATTTAATTAAACTTTTTATATAGACCTATCAATTTTATCTCTAATGTTTCGTCCACCAAGATGACGATAGCCTCCAGTGATAACTGTCTTTGATTGCCTTCACCATTTATATTGATTTTCGAATCAGAGTCTATCAAGGAGATGGCTCGATAAGATTACTAAGGGACGCTGTCCATTGATAGAAACGCCATGTGTCTATTGTCTATTGCACTAATATGTATGTATATCGATAAAGCTAAGTAAACTTCAGGAGGCGTTTGAGATATGGTAAGTAAACGTCATAATGTCATAAAAGTTTGAAGTTTAAAATAACACTTGCACGGTCTGGGCTGTCAAAATCGCTGCCTTATCTTGATCCGACTCTAACATTTTTTGAAATAATTATACATACCTAAATAGTAGACATTTCTGTTCAAACTTTAATATGTATAGGTAAACTTTTTTCTGATATAGGCAAACGAGCAGATGCACATGCACACAACACCAGAGAGGTTGTAAGCGCGTTGCCGGATTTCAGATGGATGGACGCTCTTTTCTTGAAGCTTTGAAATTCGTCCGGGAATAACGCAGGCGACAGTTTAGCTGTGCGAGGCAATGTTGTCGCGTAAGATGGAAATGTTGTCGCGTAGGGCGTTGGCGGATGGCAAGGATAAATGTGAACAATTCCTCGGAGCACTCCCCGTAAATGAAACAAATGAAACAAATGAAACAAATGAAACAAATGAAACAAATGAAACAAATGAAACAAATTAAATTAATGAAATTAATGTTTATTCAAAAAACAAAGCTTAAAAGTAAATCACAACTTCCGCCAAACCATACCATACATATTAATACATGCGATAGAAAATGCAGAGCGAGGCTATGTCTCTACGCAGTGGCAAAGAGTCAAGCGATATTTCAATAGCCTCATTGCCAAAAAATCAAACGCTAGCCACGCTTGCGCATAGTATTTCAATGGACAGATCTCCTCCATTCCCTACCAAATAATTTACAGCAGCTTTATAGGCAATTTTAACGGCTGACCTATTAATTCCAATATATCGGTAATTATTTTAGTTAATCTTATATTACTATGTAAAATTACGAAATTATATTTTAGTTAAAATTAAACATTTTCTTATACAAGGTGTTTTTTTATAAAACTCCGTTAATTTCAGCGTATGGCTATTTAGAGAAACTAAATGGTATCATCCTGAGTCTCAGAAGATAACTTTTCCACTTCTAAATATTGTCCATTTTCCATGATTTTAGTATTATTATTAACACAAAGAAAAACTAATAGGTTATCCTTTTTTTCAAAATTTGCAAAACAAAAAAAAGTTTTTTTTTTTCTCAATAAAGCGAAGTGAACCTAGAATATACGAGTATTATGCTGAAGAAAAAAGACACAACAAATACGAGGTAGCGCTACTCTTATCCCCTCACTCCAGCTCCTCCACGAAACGAAAGGACGCTTAGCACAAGGAATTTCGTACATTGCACTCGCCTGTCTGTTCCTATCTCTATTACACATGCATAATTATATTGCTGTCCCGCTCGCATAGTGTCAATGACAGGCATCATTGGCACAGCAATATAATTACGACAGAGATGGAAACAGGTGAGTCATTGTACGAAATTACTCGTGCTCGTCCTTTTAATATCATTTTTTTATATACTACGTCGGTCGCACTCAAGCATACGGCCCGCCTGATGGTAAGCGGTTACCGTAGCCTATGGACGTCTACAACTCCAGAGATGTTACATGCACGTTGCCGACCGGGCACTCACCGGCAGGAACAACACTATGAGTAGGGTCTAGTGTTATTTGGCTGCGATTTTCTGTAAGGTGGAGATACTTCTCCAGTTGGGCTGTGCTCTAGATCTGGAGTGACATCCGCTGTGCTGTGCCCTACCACACTAAGCGAGATGAGATGACATTCACAGTACCCATACCTCTCTTAGCTGCGTTTAGCTACTGAATTTGGACTATTATTATATAATAAGAAGTTGCATTCTCAATACTGACATTTAGAGGTATTTACATCTCTAAATAATTTTAGTTTTTTTTTGTATCTGTTTGTGTTTTTTTATTATTTTAATTTTTGTAATTCCACATTTAGAGACTTTATACATCTCTAAGTAATAATAATATTTTACTTACTTTTTCTTTAAACAATAATACTTTAAGTAGTTTGCATTAATATTTTCAATGAATTATATTTTATAATTGTTGATGTGCTTGTTTTTGTTTGTATGTAAATTCCATGTTGACGTGTAAAAGTACCCTTGTGGCCTATTTGCTGAATAAATGTCGAAGTTGAAGTTGAAGTTGTGACTGAATGATCTAGTCTATAATACATTTATTAAGGTTGCTAAAACAAGGCCAGTAGTTCTAAAATGCTTATTCACTTTGCCTTTTTGACATCGATGACTCATTATGAGTCACTAAATCCCAAAAGCACTGCGACATTTATAATTAAGGCTGATTTGATATACAGTTTTTTCCTAAGTTTCATTGTCTGATAAATAATTAGAATGTATTTTAATTGATTAGGAAATAGGCCAATGTTGTTGACTTATTTAAATTTCGATTCATTTTAAAACGGTTTAACTAATCAAAAGCCAATATACTTGCACATTGTTCTTGAATTGGACGTCTTAAAAGTTAGGTACTTCTGCATTGCGATTTCTTGCGATATTAGTATTTGTTAAATGAATTCCTTTAACTTTGTGGTATGGGTAAGTACGTTAAGGGAAACCAAATAGCATAATTAATAAAATAAAATAAAAAATTATTTTGTTTATAGTAGTTAAATGTGGTATATAGGCGTTGTTGTGACACGGGCATAATATTTAAATCAAATAAACGATTGAAAACTTTGACATATCAATGACATTTCGAACATCGATCATTCGAGATAGTACTTACGTTTAGTAGCAAATATACACTCGTATTAGACACAAATCAATTTGTAAATAGGCCCTAAGGCAAGTGTACACGCTAGTAGGGGACAAGGGTTCGACCTTCCTCGGAAAATCTGGTGCCGCCTGAACAGGTTGAGAACCAGACATGGCCGCTGCAATTCAGCCACACACAAATGGGGATGGACGGCTTCCCCACTTTGTGAATGCGGAGAGGAAGAGCAGACCATCGAACATATTTTCCAGCGCTGCCCACTCCACTCATATCCTGGGCCTGCTGAGGACCTGAACACCGTGACACCTGACTTGGTTGCCTGGCTTAGCAACCTCAAGGCTACACTCTGATTGCCCTCAATGTATATATAATGCCATACGATTAAATAAATAGGGGCCTATCAGATAAAAATAAATTATTAATTATGTCCGAAATGGAGTTAATTAAAATACCGGTATCTTTGAGAAAGTAACTTAATTTAAGCTCAGGCATGCACCCTTGAAATTAACGGAAAAAAAACACGGTGTAAATCCATTATGCATTATATTTTTGACGACCGGTCTGGCCTAGTGGGTAGTGAGTCACTACCCTACCCTATAATCCATAATGGATTTACACCGTGTTTTGACCCTGCCTATGAAGCCAATGGTCCCGGGTTCAAATCCTGGTAAGGGCATTTATTTATTTATGGATATTTGTTCCTGAGTCATGGGTGTTTTCTATGTATTTAAGTATTTATCAATATTTATATATTATATAATATCGTTGTCTAAGTACCCTCAACACAAGCCTTATTGAGCTTACTGTGGGACTTAGTCAATTTGTGTAATAATGTCCTATAATATTTATTTATTTATTTTTGTTGGAAATAAAATGTTAATGCATTATGTTATGTGTTTGTGCCTTATAAGTATATTTTATTAACGTACTTTAATGTCATTTTAATTTTATATCCTAAGGTGCAACAAGCTAAAAAGGCAAAATGACATAAAATTGACATAAACATAAAGTTATACATAAGACACGGTCTGTACAGTACATAAATATTTTATTGGCAATTTGACAGTGTGTTAACATGGTCACCATTTATATTATCAATTTACGATTGTAATATAAATAAAAATAACTATCAGATACAATTAAATTGACCGTTTAAGGTAAATAGAACCATTCTAGAATAAGTCTGTAGTGAAATATAGTACCACCACAAACGTTAAAATTATATGAACATGTGATGTTCATGTTGGTTTTGTGTTCTACCTCGCGTTGTCCTGTCATTTTTCCACGGCTCATGGGAGCCGGGGTTAGCTTAATAACTAATCCCAATTGGAGCAGGCGCAAGTTTTTATGAAAGCGACTGCCATCTGACCTTCCAATGCAGAGGGTAAACTAGGCCTTATTGGGATTAGTCCGGTTTCCTTCACCGAAAAGCGACTGGTAAAATCAAATTATATTTCGTACATATTAAGTTCCGAACTCATTGGTAATAGCCGGCGTTTGAACCCGCGACCTCCGGATTGCAAGTCGCACGCTCTTACCGCTCGGCCAACAGCGCTTCGTTTCTTATAGATTGGTCTTGTAATCTAGAAATAACTTTCTTTCTGGCATCTTCGAAAAGACGCTAGTTTACAGTTTTAGTCACACTATGACTAGCAAGCTATGACTTTTTCATCAACAATTGACAGAGAAGGCATTACGCTTCAGCCTCTCAATTTCCATGAGTACAAAGTTACTACTGTTGTCACTATTAATTTCGATTAGAACGTTGAATCGGTCACTTATTTTATCAAATAAATTGACAGTGAAGTAACACTGCAACAGAAGTCGCTATCTCAATATTCCTTTAAGCAGACTCTATCAAAAGCCTCCAACAACTCGACATCAAGCAGCGTCTGTCATCCCTTGAGCAATTCCACATCCTCGCCTTCTTTGGCCATGTATGCCACCAGGGGATGCGGCTATTGGGCGACGTGTGGTCCAGGAGTGGATGGTACCAGGCCACGAACAAAAGCACCAATGAGATGAGACCAGGTCAAAGCTGCAGATGGGTTGACACACAAATGTGCCAGGAACGCAGCCAACAGAGAAGAATGGCGTATTGTGAAGCACGTTACCATCCGATGATGACCACGACGACTCTGTCAAGAACACACTAAGAAGAATTAAAAGCCTAGTTCCTAAAAACTCATTTATACTAAAAAGAGGAATGAGAGAGGTATGGGCATTGTGAATGTCATCTCGCTTTGTGTGGTAGGGCACAGCCAGTGGATGTCATTCCAGATCTAGAGCAGAGCCCAACTGGGGAAGTACCTCCACCTTACAGAAAACCGTAGCCAAATAACACTAGACCCTACTCATAGTGTTGTGTTCCTGCCGGTGAGTAAGGTTGCCAGAGCTCAACAAGGGGGGGTTTAGGGTCGGCAACGGGCATGTAACTCCTCTGGAGTTGCGGGCGTACATAGGCTACGGAGACTGCTTACCATCAGGCGGGCCGTATGCTTGGTTACCACCGACGTAGTATAAAAAAAAAGTTAATTTCATTGCCATTTAGCATAAATACAAGTGAGTCTATAATAAGCTATCTAACAATTATTTGCTATGTAGCTAGAGTAATATGGATCACTTTGCGACAACACGCGTTAATGTGTAATGTCCCAGCCGCGGGATCCATCACCATGTAATGCCCGTGCATGCCACACAGATATAGAGAATAAGAATGGGTCCCAAACAAATCAAATTATTTTTATTAAATATTCTGATTTGTGTTTTTAAGTATAGTTACACTACTATACTTACATAGATTATGAACTGAAATATATGTAATAAAGAAAATGTGGCCAAGCCCTCTCGTGGACGAGGCTGGAATGAACCGGCGCGGCGTCTTCAGCTTATGCGGCTAATGCCCTGGACCTCTAGGCATTAGGCCACGGCGGTACTCCTCCCAAATTCTCGAGTATATGAAATCTATGACATATTAAAAGGGTCCCAAATAATTTAAAGTAAAAAAAACATAGGTACATATTCAATTCTCAGAGTACGGTCACACAAGAAAATCATTCGGTATATGAATGAAGTCTTAGTTGTAATTTAGAAGCACAAAATAAGGCCAAGGTTAGAAAGACAATGGGTAGAAGCAGCTTTGGGCTCCAAATACGAGCTGAACACACTCGTCGAGAGCTTCTCGCGGAGAGTCTTGGCACCGCTCCGATCCAATCGAAGAAGCGCGAGACGAGATGAGGAAGAAGGAGATAAGTAGGGAGCTGTATGTAAACTCGTTCTCGGCATATCTCGGAGTACGGTCTGTCGAGCGAAAATCGCTCGCACGTGCCTACGTCCGATCTTCTGCAGTAAGCTCCCCGTACGGACCAAGCTCGGCTTGTACAAAGCTTACGTACGCTCAAGATCATCATACGCTTGACCTGCCTGGTATTTTTTCTATTCCAGGTCAAACAAGGAGAAGATGCGCCAGAAGACCCTTACACTAAGTCAGCAACGCAGCCCTCACCGAGACACTGAAGTGGCGCGGCCTGGAGGAGTTCATCGAGCGTCTCGCGCGGTCCTTGTTTGACATCGGGACATCACGCCGCATCACAACAGTAGACCTCCAGACAGGTGGGTTCGGGACTTGCCCCGAGCCCTCCTACACCAGTAGCAAAACACACACACACACACACACACACACACACACACACACACACACACACACAAGCACGCACGCACGCACACACACACCTCGGATACAGCCTAACCAGTACGCCGCACACGCCAGCTAAGCTACTGGTCGCCTTCACCGCGGCCCCGAAACCTGACCTCGCTCAAACGGTATCACCAGGCTAGGGGCCGTGGGGTTACATAACGATCGGTAGCGCACCCGGGATGCAGCCAGGATAAACGAAAAGACAAAAGGGAGACTTTGCTTTGAAAGCAATGAGTCTGCTGTACCTTTTATTGACAGCCCGATTCGAACAATAAGATAAGTCAACAATCTCCTAAACATACGATAAGCATTGGATATGTCAGTGTAAAAAGTGATGTTTTTGATGAAGAAACGTCACTTTTTACACTGACATATCTAATCCATATCGTATCTTTAAGAAATTTTTGGGGATTTTCGAGCGCCATCTTGATAGTTAGCGTGATTAGTTTCATGGGACTGAAGCCATAATGAAATATATATATATATATATATATATATATATATATATATATATATATATATATATATAATATATGAATGATGAAATTTTTGACATAAGTATCTTGATTTGAATTGGGCCGTATCATGGGTCATTGTCCAAATATGATTATAAACTCTAAATAAAACAACATCTAGCTAAAATATATCCACGTAACGAGTAATAGAGGAGGGTAGAGCCAGCGACCCGCGATAGAGTCATTTCCTGATTGTGATGTCGCAACAATGACACAGAGCAGGCCATCTCATAACGACGTATTAACCGATTTTGTTGTTTGATGTTATGAATATAAGTATTTAGCTCAATGCTTTCATTAGGTACTAATATACGAACGAATTTTTAAGAAAGTAAGTAATCTTTTTACATCACCCATTCGAAAAAGGGCGTTTTCTTCCCTGCTAGGAGTGATCAAAGTGGCATTTTTTTTATTTTGAATATAATTTTTTTACTTTTTGCTTTTATTTAAATAATATTTTGAAACAAGAATTTCTTTATAAATAAATAAATAAATGTTTATTTATTTCGACCATCTGGGATGATACAACAAACACAATAACATTACAACAAAATAAATTAATAGATTAAATTAACAATGAAATATAACAAATTGCCAAAATTACATGTCCATGTTAGTACCTATACCTACTTATCTTATATCTAGTGTTAGTATACAATATTACATATTTCCCGATATTCATAGGTGATGTGAAAAGCAATATGTATGTGACACATGGTAGCAAAATTATTTCCACCTTAGGCGTTACCATTTTAATCCCTTACTACGCTCAGGTTTCTATTTTAGAATCTCCCGCTACGCTTGGCAATCAATTATAGAATGATTCGCTTAGTTCAGAATTCAATATACGCCCACACCGTAAATGTGACATTTTGCTCCCTTGTCACACAATCTACTTTTTATGCAAGTTCTACAAGTCAAAGTTTCACAATCAGTCTGCAATAAATAATGTCAATGAAAACTATAAAACATGAAAACCGACAAAAAGGAAAGCATCCGATTGACTATTATAGATAACCCAATCTATAATTTACATAGAATTTTAGTTCCTAATTTGAATATCCACAGCGTTTTTAAACGCAAATATAGGCGTAGCTTAATGAAGTGGCAATTTATTTTGTCACGGTCTTTTACCGCTTACTAAATTGTACATTAGAAATGACTAATGAATACAGAAACAAGCAAAAGGAAGGCAAGTATTCAATTAATTCACAGGTTACCCAATTTGTAATTTAAATACAATTTTGGCAGTGAAATATCTACACCCATCGCGTTTTTTCTCGCCAGTGTAGGCGTAGCATAATGAAGTGGCAAAGGCGTTTACAAACGCTATTGCTAATTTGTACGGCGAAATTAACATAAAGCTACGTCACCACTGACGCTGATACAGGTAAAATTTCAAACTCAAATAGCCGATTAGTGAAAACGAATTTTTTTAATCTAATTACTTCCGGATTGCCCAACAGATATGTATAACACGCCGCTACCGGTAAGTACCGGTGGTTCATTACTAGTAAAAATACGTTGACCAAACCCATGAAAAGCAATTCTAATTTACCTATGAATAGTACACTGATTATGTTAAAGTTAGTCGAATTAACAATGGAGCCTAAATCATTGTTAACGTCACGGGTCATGGCCATCGAATATTTGGTGATAGTGTCGCCGTAGATTAGATATTGGAAGAGATATGTAACGACTAAAAAAAAACCGGACAAGTGCGAGTCGGACTCGCCCACCGAGGGTTCCGTACTTTTTAGTATTTATTGTTATAGCGGCGACAGAAATACATCATCTGTGAATGTTTCAACCGTTTAGCTATCACGGCTCATGAGATACAGACGGACGGACGGACGGACAGCGGAGTTTTAGTAATAGGGTCCCGTTACCCTAAAACATTCCGAAAATAATTGCTGCGCTTGACATAGACTTTTATCATTTTGTAAACGAATAAAGTTGGCCAGCAAGGTAGTTTTTAATACATATATTTCAAACCTTCAAGAAAAGAGCGTATCTACTCTCATCTTAAAGGCCAGCAACCCCTCTGGAGTTGCAGGTGTCCATGGCCAGCGGTAACATGGGGCATGGGCATGGGTGCTGTAGAAACTTGTATGCTTTCATTTTATGAAGATCTCATATTGTAGCCTTTTGAAAAGAACATCGTCAGAAAGGTACCTTTTTATGACATAGGAAGCGAACAAGGCAGACAGCCCATGCATACCGTAAAACCACACCACTATAGTAATACCTCTCTATACACAATATAAGGTGTAACAAAAATAGTGGGGATCCATTTAAGATTATAGAGTCAGACTAAACTAAGTTGGCAGCGATTTAATTAGCCCAGCCTGTGCAAGTGTTATGTAAACGTCATAATTTTATAGAAGTTTGACGTTTAAAATAACACACTGTCTAGGCTGTCAGAATCGGTGCCAACTTATTTTGGTCTGACTATATTCGGTATCGTATTCTGATTATGACGCGAAACATTTTTGGCTTTTGTATGGAGGGATGGCCGACTTGAACGACCTGCTCCATAGAAAAAAAATCTAGTCCAAAAAATTGTTCTTCTACTTTTTTCTAATCTGAATACGACATGAAGGGTATATCTGACCTACCGATGCGCCCAACTAATCTGCGATTTTGTGATAGTTTCCAAAATAAATGGCCTATTGTGATTCTATTTATTGGACGGTTTGCGGTATTTAGAGTGAGATAGGATCTTCATTGCGTACGTTAATGATAATGGTTGCTGCTTGCAGTGATGACAAAACGTAATCTGCTTTTCATCATCATGTGCTTCTTTTTGATTGTATGTAAATTCCATGTTGACGTGTAAAAGTGCCCTTGTGGCCTGTTTGCTGAATAAATGTTGATGTTGAAGTTGAAGATCATATCAGCCTTTTATCGCCCACTGCTGAGCATAGGCCTCTCTTTCAGTACACCAAGTGGTGTATGTATCCCAGTCCTGAGCTAATCTTATGAAGTGACCCACAATCTTCCGAATGTCGTCCACCCAATCTGCTTTTACGACGTTGAAATTGAAAATAGGACAAATTAGGATTCTTGCAAATAATAAGCTAGTTTGTACATAAAGATCAAACACTTCTTCAACCTAGCGTTTTCCCGGCCTATGGCCAGGGTCCACTTTCCTACTCAATCTTCTCCACTTTGCCCGGTTTTCGGCATCCTCAGGTGTGATATTGTTCTTCCATGCCCGCTATCACGACGTCCAGCCGGCGCTTCTTAGGCCTACCGCGGCCTACATTTTAGAAAAAGATTTTTGGCTCAGGATCGATTCGTCGACAATCCTATTTCGTCACCTTAATTTTTCATTGCTGCCAAATGGTCCGCAGTTCTGATCCATCAACATTCCTACACCGTCACTTTCCTATGTGGTGCACAGTGCGAACTTCTCCACGTTCCTATGTGGTCCACAGTGTTGGCATTGGTTTCGTGGTTTCGGCATAAAAATCATGTTTCAACTGAAGGTTCTGTTTCGGTCAAAGAAACGGCCGAATCTTTCACAGCGTCGAAATTTTGTATAAAAATTATTGATGAATTCGTTTTTCTTAATTATTAAATAGATGACTAGCCATGGTCCGACACGCACTTGGCCGATTTTTTATACCACTTTCATGAATGACAGATGTTTCCTGTGAACATGTCGAAAAAGAAAGACTAGCGACTTTTTTCAATGTGTTAAGTATGTTTTACCAGGTTTATGAAGTTTTTATATGCAAAGTTTGTAATGATCTTCACCTAAATACCTAACTCATAAAATATTTCTGAGAAGAAATGACACTCATTTAACTGAATATTCGAACAATAGGTTCACATTTTTCTGCAAACGTAAGCAGTGTCAAGTTCCGGTGTGGACGGCCCTTTAACTGCTAATAGTCGACGAATTGCATAACCATAAGCGGAAGCGAGAGCGGTAGTGTGTGGGTGAGTGCTAATAGAAAGAGGTAAACAATAATTTTGTTAATGGCGTTAGGCGAGACAATAGCTTTTTGTTTGACGCGCGGTGGCCATGGTTTAATTTCTTTTTTTTTTTAGTTCTGCTTCTAAAAGCTTCGTAGTCGTTTGGAATTTGCAAGTGCTGTGTGGAGCCCACTGTATAAAATACATAGTGATAGGATAGAGAGAGTTCAAAAAAAGTTTGCTAAGACAATAGAATACAGAATTAGAAATAAATACTCAGATTACGCCACCGCAATGAGAGTACATAATATAACATCCCTTAGTTATCGCCGCGAACGTACCGATATCTTAACCCTTTATAAAATTATTAATAATATTATTGATGCTCCGTTTTTACTACATTCACTTTCCTTCAGAGTCCCTCGACGTTGCGAACGGGCTTGCAGGAAAAAACCCCTCTTTTACATCCCCCGTAGTCGGACTGCTTACGCAAGAAATAGTTTTGTTAGAAGGGCGTGCAGGTTGTACAACGAAAAATTTCTAAGCCTTGATATTTTCTGTGAGAAACTTAATAGATTTAAAACACTATCTATGCAGTGTAATAATTAATAACCCAAATGTTTAGATTGGCGCTATAAAGAAATAATCTCAGTATTAGATGTTACTGCTTTTTATAATTTCTTTATTAATATCATTTTCACATTTCAGTTTGTAAACAATACCATAAGGTTGTTATAATGCTCTTATGTTTTTATTCTCATAATTTTTCTTTTCTTTTGTTTGTTTTTTGTTTTTGCACGCACAAATAGCTCTGTTTTACTATGTAGAAACTACTTAATAAGCATGATGTTAAAATATTTTCATTAAGGAAACTGTAAGTCTAGTTTTAAGAAAAGTTCCTGTGCTATATATAAATATAAAAGACTGTTTGTTTCTTAAATAAATAATAGTATTTTATGCAACAGTTGTATAAGAAGGGTCAAAAAAGGCGAGTGGCGTTTGACCTACTTATACAACGTTGCATACAATATTTTTCCTACGAGTCAACAAAAATAAATCTTAATTTAGGTAAACAAATTACAGCAAAAGTATATAGCCAAGACGCGCGAGCATACCTTGTTACGCGCCCGGCCCGCCCCGGGCCGCGGCCGGCCGGTCGGCGACACCTCCTCGTAACTCATGAGGCCCTGGTACTTGCTACTTGCTAAATGAATTTGTTGGACAGTTTTTTCTCAATTTTGGCCACCGTAGCCTACGGAGACTAACAAGCAACGCTAAGCGGTCTTCGTAGTCTATGGGTGTTGCTATATTACGGGTGTAACATGCGTGTTTCTGACTTATGAAGTAATTATTTTTACTATGCAACCAAATGAATATTTTGTAAGTTGGCATCAATGCACTTAGTTTAAAACTATTCGTTTTGGTTTTGTTAGGTTGGTAGCCATTAATCGCAGTAACATTATAGCTTATAAAAGCACAAGAGCTTTTATGAGGAATAGACAATATAGACTTTTCTTGAAATCTTTTATGTATGTTCTTATATTCGTGTTAATGAATGCATAAATGACAGATAACAGTAGAGGAGTAGGAAAATAAATAAATAAAATTAGTGCTGTAAGGACAACTGCAGCTTAGCCAAAAGAATCGTGGGTAAAAATCTCAGTAATCAAGGTTTCGTTCTCGACATTTTTCTTCAAAATGTAACCAATCGTAACGAAATTTTGGGAACGGGATGAGAAAGAAATCATCTGTGTCTGACCGTTTTGATTTATGCGTTTATTGTTGTCGCTTTCGTATGCTGAGTGTCAAGCGTAATTTTACGATTTTTAAAATAACTTAGTTCTTATGACCGACGACCGGTTTGACCTAGTGGATAGTGACCCTGCCTACGAAACTGATGGTCCCGGGTTCAAATCCTGGTAAAGGCATTTATTCGTGTGATGAGCATGGATATTTTGTTCCTGAGTCATGGGTGTTTTCTATGTATTTAAGTATTTATAAATATTTATATACTATATCGTTGTCTAAGTACTCTCAATACAAGCCTTATGAAGCTTACTGTGGGACTTAGTCAATTTGTGTAATAATGTCCTATAATATTTATTTATAACAACAAGATTATTAAAAAAAAGCAAAACGTACAGACACAGTAATCTAATAAAAAAAATCATGTAATAAAATATTCCTCTAGGGCCAAAATCTAGAGAGGAAAATGTCGAGAATATTTGTATGGAAAACTGACTAAGCGGCTGCGTGAACTGCGTCAACTCAAACGCAGTGCATCTCGCTTGCACCATAGTCAGTAGGAGGGAGATGCATTACCTAGTCACTAGCGAATATGCCAGTGTCAAACTAGTGGTAAGGACAGTAAACAATTCCCAAAACTCAAACCCATGGGCACCCTCCACGGCAGAACGTTTTTGAATGACAATGCGCTCAGCGGACCGCCCACAGTACATCCGGCATTTTGTCTCACTCCAGAGGCCGTTTCGGATTTAAGAGTCCGCAGCAAACTAAGCAAGTGAGTAAGATTGCCAGAGCTCAACTAAGGTGCGGAGTGTTAGGGGTCGGCAACGCGCATGCAACACCTTTGGAATGCAGGCGTCCATAATAGGCTACGGTAACCGCTTACCATCAGGCATTTTTTGCCACCGACGTAGTATTAACAAAACTTGCTCTCACCAAACGAACTCTGTTCTCCATACAAACATAGCCACGATCTCATTATAAAACGACTAGCTAGATTGCTCTGAAACTTTATACTTACAATAGGATAAGGTACGAGTATATCGTGGGCATATCTACCTGTAATTAGTCGGATCCCTTTGTTTACATAATTATTGAAAGTCATAATGTTATGATTGTCAGATTATCAGTCAATGAAGTCATAATTCTGAAACCGTTAACTTGTCGGGATCTTCATAAGGTTATCCTATAGACAGGTTAGGTTAGGTTTGTTTTATGGCAATCCTGAAAAGTTACGCGTTTCTGAGAAAAAACAAATTATGACTAACAAAAATGCGGACCAATAACACATTATGACTTAAAACTTTATGGGAAACAATAGAGACCCGTAATTAGTTTATGTAGCATTAAAAAAATACAGCAGCTTTTCGTACAAAACTGTTTTAGCTCTATTTTGTTTGTTTTATAAGCTGGAGCTTTATAAACTAATTAAAGGTTGCCATAAGTTACATTACAATCGAACTCGTAGTTTTAAAATGAGAATGAAACTTCGTTTGTATGGGAAGGTGGAATTCGGCCGAGCTTGCTGCGGACTCTTAAGAAGAAACGAGAGCTGAGATTTAAATATTTTAGGTGAATATATCCGTCTCGCTAACGGAAGCGGCTCCTAAAACTAGTGCGATAAGGACAACGTCAGGTTAGGCGAAAAATCCTACGTAAAAATCTCAACAAACAATGTTTCGTACTCAACTGTTTCCTCCTCCAAAACATAACCAAATGTAACGAGATTTTGAAATCTAAATGATAATGAAATTATCTGCCCTTACTGTCGTTGTGTGCGCATTATGAATAAAGTGCTTGGTTTCCTGAATCTAGAAATTAGTGATCGATTATTTAAGAAAGAGTTAAAGGAAATGTTAATAGAAAAATGTTATTACTCAATGGATGAAAAAATATTATTTATGATTTTATGATGTTATAATTATTGATTTGTTTCCGTATGACTGATGATTATTGATTACCAATGGTTTTGTAAATATATTTCAGCATGAATTATTTATATTTTAATACTTATATACTTGTTTTGACATTTAATTATTTCTAGAAATTAATGTAAACTAACAAGTATATTTTAAAATCCTTAAAATCTTAATTGTACACCCTAGCAGGGCATCATGTACCTACTTGACCATATATAAGACCTAACTGTACAAATGAACATGATTTCAATGGAGTAAATGATATCATATGATATTATATCTCTGTCGGACTGTTTTGCTTTTTAGGATAATTGATGTCAGAGTCCTATAGATGTCAGTTTTGAATACCATGCTCCTCTTTGCGGCCTACTAAGTTAGGCCGTTTTTTCGAATATTTTAAGTGCAAGGGTCTTAAGAAACAAAAAATATCAAAAATAGCAAAACAGACAGATATTAATAATAATCAGTGTAGAAAAAATCATTGCTCTAGGCTTCAGAAACCACGGAGGAAACAGTCGAGTACTTTTGTATGGAGAAATGACCACTCCTTTTGCCTCTTAACAACTTGTTCGGTTTGGAACTGGTTTTGATAGAATCTTGACGTTCGTATTGTTGATTGGCCGTCTTCATTTCATTTCGCATGCACCACAATCAACGTTAGCGACCTTGAAGGTCGATTCAAAACCAATTTGAAACCATAACAAATTGCGTCCTAGCGTTTGTCCCGGCTAATTGCCACGGCTCATGGGAGCCTGGGGTCCGTTTGGCAACTAATCCCGAGAATTGGCGTAGACGCTAGTTTTTATGAAAGCGACTACCATCTGACCTTCCAAGTCTTTCAACCCAGAGGGTAAACTAGGCCTTGTTGGGATTATCTGGTTTCCTCACGATGTTTTCCTTCACCGAAAAGCGACTAGTAAATATCAAATGATACATACATTCCGAGAAACTTAATGGTATGAGCCGGGGTTTAAACCCGCGACCTCCGGATTGAAAGTCACACGCTCTTCCCGCTAGGCTACCAATGCTTTTTGAAGAAGAACAAAGTAAAGATACTAAAATCATTTTTGAGTGTGCGAAAACGAAGGTCACCGTTACAGCTTGGGCAAAAATGCACTAAAAGTCGCATTTCTCAACTGATTCTCGTGAAATTTTGCGCGCAAGTTTTATCTATATAGTCTGTCAAGCTGGATATGTCATGTCAGTAGGAATGTAAAGTAACTAGCAATGTAAATAGTATCCCTAGGAAACGAACAAAAAGTAGCAATGTACATCGAAGAGCCGCTAGTTTTTTTTAAGGCCGCTCGCGCTCCAGACGTATCAATATTTGCCTATTTGCGATAATGTGGTCGAATAAAATATTTTTTGATAACTTTATTGTTATAGAGTAGAGTAGTGTGAGTGAAGATATTATAATGTGAACAATTAGAAAATAAAAAGGATACAGAGGCTGTTTATGCAACCAAGAAACCTGAGATTAGGTGCACAAAGTGAAAAAATACCTACTTATACTAAGGTACCTGGGTCGAATATGGCCACGTTAAGGTTTGACACTATATATATCGCACTGTATAACAGTAGAAGTTACAAGTCCTAATTTATTTGATAGTGTATTTATTTATGTACTTTATCGCAGGCGCGAAAAAACCTAGGCACGGATAGGTTTGAATTTAAGTGATTTTTTTTTAAAGTTGGGAAAATGGCCATATTTCCGACAGTGTATGTGAATATGGCCAGGTGATGGCCGTATTAACGGTATGAACTGGATGCGGAGGGATTTTTTATTTGTAAGGGAATTTAGTAACAAATAAAATGAATTTATTCAAACAAGTTGTTTTATATCAAATAAAGGAACAAAAAAATTAATTCTGAACAAAAAAAACTTGTAACAGCCCTTTTCATCTATGTTATAAATTCCTTCTGGTTTATGCACTAGCTCGTCATCTTCCAGCAGCTTTTTCAATTTCGTACAATAGTCTGAAACCACAGCTTTGTTAAGTTTTTGAGCTCTAGCTGGATTCAAGTTTTGGGTTTTTCTTTTACGGATTCTCTTGTGTACTATGTAATCGTATGTGTGTGCTGATTCAAAAAACCCCTCAGCCAATCTCTGCAATCTCCTCGTCTACGTCTGCCTGCCATATTTTATCCCTGGAAATACTTCTGGACGCACATACGAAGCACACGTGGTGTCAGTGTATAACCAACATCGCTCAGCCGTACGATACGAAATTACAGCTCCTTTCCTTCATGATTATTAAGAAGTGCTTTTCTTCCCTTCTTCCTTCCTTGGATTTATTTTACTTTTTCTCTATAAGATATCGTCGAAGTGTTCGCCGCAGATAAAACCACTTTTAACAGCTGCTGATATCATATCAGACTCTGCGCAATTTCCTCGGATCTGTTTTGAAACCTATCGTGGAGCCATATTCTGAAAGGAAAAAGATCTACGGTTAATATGGCCAGCAAATGCCAAAAGTCAAAAACGCATAAGGTTAATACGGCCAGTAGGTGTCGAAAATATGGCCACTAAGTGGCCATATTTTCGGTCACACTTATATTTTACTTAAAAAATCAAAACGAAAAATATACAAAAGTAAGCATAAAAATAAACATACACATATAATATACGATTACTAATGACTTAAATATAATAAACATTTTTAAGTAAAAGTCAATAAAAGCAAAAAAATCATAGAAACTTACGAGTGAATATTTGTATCCGTGACACGTGGTTTCACTTCGACTATCATTGCGGGACTTGCGGGGCTGCGGGGAAGATGGCGGCGACACCTAAGCATTACTCACACATGGACGTTTTAACGCGTATAAACAAAGTTGTAGATGACGCCATAGTTTTGGACGTGTAGGGGTGTGGCCATATTTTTCGGCTGGCCATATTCGACCCAGGTACCTTACTACTAATATTAGAATCCAACAGGTCAAGTTTTTAATTTGTGGAGGCATTTGTCCAGGGAAATGTGAAACTTTGTAGCCAAAGTTTGCGTTTCCAGATACCTAACAAAATATAAATATATACTTTATAACAAGATTTGATTTGTTAACTTTTTGGAAAGTTATTTTATCCTATTTTAATCTGTTGTACAGTCAGCATCAAAAGTAGCGGATCAAAAGAACAATTAAGACGGTAAAAGATATACTTGTGAACGTAAATTTTAGAGCTTTATCAATATTTGGAAAAGTTATCCGGAATATCAGATACTTTTGGCGCGTTTGCTACTATTGATGCTGACCCTACAATACTTAATAAATTAAACAAAAGATATATTTGGCATTTATCTAATTTTTATACACTATTTATGTTGTAAGGTAAGAGTAACCATACAATAGTACATTAAGATACAAGTGCGAAAAATAGGAAATTCGAAACGAGTGGCGATAAATTAAAACACGACCGAAGGGAGTGTTTTAGATCGACACGAGTTGCGAATTACCTATTCGCACATGTATCGTACAACGTTTTACAGTACATATGGCCCTTTAAATGTTCGACACAGTAACATAATATGCTACTTCTCGCACTAGTGCTATAAAGTAGCCCCATATGTACTGTAAATTACAAATAAACATCAGTAGGGAGATTTCCAACAAACTTCTGATTCTTGCCTTGCCTTTTATGGACGAGTGAAAAACTTGTAACAAACATAACTTATGTAAGAACTGAGCAGATATTGTGTATATTGTATATATGTAAATACAAAACACGTTATGTTTATTATAATTGCTAGATGTTTACTTACTTATCTTTAAAATATTTCAAGATTTCCTCTCTTTAATGTTCCTTTATCGAAACAATATCATGTCTTTGAATAAATTAGGGAGCAGGTATGTAAAAAAAAATATATTTATTATTTTATGTAACTCGTTACAATAGTTAGGCCCACTTGCACCATTCCACTAACCCGGGGTAAACTGGTTAAACCTGGACTTACCATGGTTACCAATACAATTTGACACTGAGTTAACGGTTTGACCGCTTAACCTCGGGTTAGTGGAATGCTGCAAGTGGGATTTACTCGTTTTAACACTGAAATAAAACTGCACATATCACTGCATAACCTCAAATTTACATATATCGCTCAAACGAAATTCATTATACCTGTAAGCGCCACTTGCACCATTTCAATAACCCAGAGTTAACTGGTTAAAACTGGAGTTACCATGATAACCTATACAATTTGACAATGGGTTAACGGTTTATCCGCTTAACGCCGGGTTAGTGGGATGGTGCAAGTGGGTCTTAATGTATTAATTTCTGATCAAACTTTGCTAAAAAAACGCAGAGTCTTATTTGTATATTTTTAAATGATGATATCAAAAATTACTCTGAAAATCACAAGTACAAACTTGATCAAAATCTAAATGTAAACAAAACAGTTCCACACATAAGATATAAATGACACGCTGGTGCGGCGGCGGACACTCGGGAGCGTCAAAAGGTAGCCAAATATAGCTGTCTCGGCGCTCAATACGAATTCGTTGCGTTTGGCGTCGAGACACTTGGTTCGTGGGGCAGAGGGGCACAGATACTCCACAAGACGCTGGGCAAGCGGCTGAGGGAGGCAACGCCGGGCGACCCCCCGGGCAGCAGCTTTCTCGCGCAGAGAATTGCAATCGCAAATTTTTAGCTTTAGTTATTTTAATTGTAGTTACATTTAGTTTATTATTCATGTTGTGATTTTTTTGTATTTTAATAATATATTATTAAAGGCTATAGTATAATAACAAAAAAAAAATTACACGCTACTTTAAACGAAAGAAATGTCAATAAAATAATACGAAAATGAAATAACAAACATCAATTGACAGTTCAATCGATAACTTTTTTGTAAAAAAAAAACTTTGTAAGATACGGTCCGAATTACGGATACTACTTTTGTCAACTATAGGAGTGATCGTTAAAATTGAAATTATTTACTTTGCGTTACAATTGGGTCAATTTTTATAAGTTAATTGTTTTGATTGTATAATAAAATACCTAAAATATGGTGTTTCTATTTAATTTAAAACTTTTATTTCATTGTTAATTAATCCTTATTACGAATGAAGACTCGTAGGGTGTTTTGGAACGATGCGGTCTGACTTATTTCGGGGGTCTATTATTAACCGTCAATATACCGTTGAATTATGTGTGAACTTTTTTTGACTCTTTCTTTTTGCTAATGACGTGAAAGGGACAAAGACAATAGAAGCCAAATATTTCGAACTTGTATTAGGCCCCACACGTTGAAATGACATTCGAATATAAAGGTCACTTGAATGTTATTTTGTCTCACTCAGTGAGCAAAATGCGATTTTGCTCATTGTTTTTAAGCAGAAAAAATACCCTTGTTAGAGCTGCTGACGTGAAAAATTTATTGTCAAGGTAAGGACATAAATATTTTACATACAAAGCTCATTAACCCCTATCGTCCAATGAACGTCATCAAGTATATTAGCAGAATTCTTCAAAATATCTCATTTATTTTAATTTAGGAGAACCTACACAATATCGCATTACGACAATTTCCAATTCCAAATCTTTTTCCATGACGCCCAAAATTGAACTTTAAATACAAATCCGTAAAACTTAAATCGTTATTTCTCGAAATGTGAGATACGAGGTATTCGAAATATTCGAATGTCATCGAATTTGAATTTCAACTCATTGGCATAATTTTAACATAGACATAAGTTTAACATAACAACATAAGTTTAACCCTTATTGTGAATCTTATTGTGATGTCCGTAAGGTCTCAATTGCCTTGATATATGAAGATATATATTTTTTATTTACATTTTCTGGATGTAGTTAGTTTTAAAACTATAAAACTCCGGACCACCCGCTCTTTAAGTTTCAAGTGGCATTTAATCTTCAAAAATCAGTTCTTGATCGACATTTCACTCATTTCGACTCGCTCGCACCAATAAGTAAGAGCCAGATGCACTGTGGGTAATATTCAATCAAGTTCATGTATTTTTGGTTCATATGCTGCTCTTCCGATGGTTTGATATGACATTCAGTTGTATATTTATATTATTTACTTGTCATACATATGCATAGTTTGTGATGTAAAACATGAGAAATAATATTTGCTTAACAGTGTTTTAGTTGTATTATAGAGTACGGCGACAATGTACATATAACGTTTTTCTCATAATAAGAAATAATTTTAAACAATATTTACACACTTAAGATGCCAAAAACTGTTTGTAACCGACTACCAAACGGGGATTTTCAATTCATAGGTATTTTTGCAATTCTTTGTTTGCTTTTTTGGACTGTTCGATTTAAGAATAGTATTTTGTGCACACTATATTTTTTGTAAGACAGCAGCTAACACCTAAAATAATAAATACAATCATAGTAGATGTCTATAGAAGAGAAAATCAATTTGGTTTGTAGATCTTTTCTTAGAAGTAAGCATTAAAAAAATACAGCAAATTTCCGTTTAAAAATTTATTTCTCAAAAGAATAACAATTATTCACTTATATGAGAAAAAACAACAATCAATTACAAATTAAATTAGTGAGCGATAAAAGTAAATACATAAATAATGGTGCCGCGCTAGTAAGTAGTAGAAATACAATCTAATATAATAAAAAAATTTACTATATTGTATGAATATTCATATTAACATTCTGGAGAAAATGAAAGAAGTCAAATCTAAGTGCAAGGTCCCAGAGCCGCCAGTCCATGAATAAAATGCATGGGTTAATGTAGTGTTAGTATGTACTTTTAATGTCTGCATTCTTTTTTATACTACGTCGGTGGCAAACAAGCATACGGCCCACCTGATGGTAAGCAGTCTCCGTAGCCTATGTACGCCTGCAACTCCAGAGGAGTTACATGCGCGTTGCCGACCCTAAACCCGCCCACCCTCGTTGAGCTCTGGCAACCTTACTCACCGGCAGGAACAGAACACTATGAGTAGGGTCTAGTGTTATTTGGCTGCGGTTTTCTGTAAGGTGGAGGCACTTCCCCAGTTGGGCTCTGCTCTAGATCTGGAATGACATCCACTGGCTGTGCCCTACCACACAAAGCGAGATGAAATTCACAATGCCCATACCTCAACTGCATACTTGCTATATTGGCCCGTCCGACGGCCATTTGTCCGGTACAAGGTGCTAAAGATAGGTAAAAATAATACTAACTTTTCTGAAGGTAGTCAGTTATTTTTTAACCCATTCCCGAAGTTGCCAGTTGACTACAGAAATCAAAAAACCACTCTAAATTCTCATCCCGCAACAATTTGGACGTTGAGCGATGAGACTATTGCTCCCATACATTTCCCATTCAGATCAAGTTTCTATTAGAAAAACATATTTCGCACTTGTCTTGGATGAATAATACATATCGCCTAGCGATGACACGGTGGAATAACAATGATTTAACTGCCAAGTGACTAGGCATCCTAATAACTTGATTGCCATAGGGGATTAAAAAACACTAAAAAATGCTAGGGATATATAGTCTGACAAACCCAATTTCTCTGTTTGAAATTTTTGGAGCCGGTTATGGCCTTAAACTACGTCCAAAAGAGAGGTATGGGCAGGGGCACTGTGAATGTTATCTCGCTTAGTGTGGTAGGGCACAGCACAGCGGATGTCATTCCAGATCTAGAGCAGAGCCCAACTGGGGAAGTACCACCTTACAGAAAACCGCAGCCAAATAACACTAGACCCTACTCATAATGTTGTGTTCCTGCCGATGAGTAAACTTGCCGGAGCTCAACGAGGGTGCTGAGTGTAGGGTCGACAGCGCGCATGTAACACCTCTAGAGTTGCAAGCGTCTTTAAGCTACGGTAACTGCTTTCCATCAGGCGGGCCGTATTATGCTTGTTTACCACCGACGTAGTATGAAAAAAGAAATGGGACAGTCCCTGGCCCAAACTGTATATTAAATAATAATTTTAGCGGATTTATCGCGCATTCATTTCGTTTACTTTTACTCGTATTTTCGACATTTGGATGAATCTGCAAAAATAATACGTGTGGATGGGTGAGTAGTTTGACTTTGTGATGCCTACACAGAGGTAAGTCTTGTAGTAATGTTCCTAGTCTTCAAGAAATCCTATGTGGCCAAGCTAAAAAGTTGGCCTGTTATCCCCATCAGCCCTTTGAATTCCCCCTTAACATTCTCATATATTGGCCGTCGAAAAAAACACAGCTTTTTCACAAATCGGACTCAAGTAATTCTAGCTCTTAACATAATTGCACTACCCGATTGATATTGGGATCATATCAATTTAAAGCACGTTTGATAACCTTTTAACCTAATATTGAGAATATAGTTTAACTGTACTGTATTTGACTGATAACTTCTGTACTTTCATAAAAATATTTTCGCGTCGCCGACTCGTTAGTAAAGGACTTATCATAATAGGAAAAGCGCGGCACTTATGCCCTTTAGGTTTGAGTAAGTTGCACTGCGCCGAGCGCCCGCGCACCCATGAAAGCATACTAAGTAACGATAGAGTTAGAATATCAAGCGGCATATATGAATTACTTTCTAGGGTTCCTTCTGGTAATAAGGATTGATTTATGATGTAGGTATACTTAAAGTTAAATGAAACTATCGGTCCGATTCGAAGAATGATTAAGACACGTTTAAGATCTTAGAAAGATCTTTAAAAGATCGATAACTAAACGACGTGTCATAATTGACGTTTTTTTCGATTTCGCTATGATCGCAATAAGATCTATCTACGATATTTCTAACGTCAAAGTGACATTGGTTGCCCGAATCGAGCTGCTTCTGTCAATTACACGACATACAAGCCTGCGAAGCTGATGGTCCCGGGTTCAAATCCTGGTAAGGGCATTTGTTCGTGTGATGAGCATGGATATTTGTTCCTGAGTCATGGGTGTTTTCTATGTATTTAAGTATTTATATGTTATATATATCGTTGCCTAAGTACCCTCAACACAAGCCTTATTGAACTTACTGTGGGACTTAGTCAATTTGTGTAATAATGTCCTATAATGTCCTATAATATACAAACGATATCTAAATGAGATTTTATCTCTGTCTTCAGTCTCTTGGATATGCTTTTAGACTGCAAGTAAAATGGTCTAAGACTCAGACTCTAAGTCTTAAATTATGCTTTGTAACTTACGATATTAAGCGATCTGGGGGCACGGTAGTGCCTCCGCCAAGACGAGCCAAGCGAAGCGCAAGGACACTACCTACCTTTTGTCGAAGCGCTTCGTCGCTTTTTTTAACCCGCATACCTTGGGTTTGGATTATGCCAAATAAACAATATTCTCGTGATATGATGACCTTATAATAAACATAAAAGTTTCAATTGCATAGCTTTTATTCTTAAAATTTTATTGATATCTAAAGAACCCCAATTTCGTCACTGACTCACTTACTCACTCACTCACTCTTTCGCTCACTCATTCACTAATGATCATCAAAACTTTTGGGGTAGTTCTTGAAGTCCTAGAAAGGTGAGATTTGATACGTAAACTATGTAGTACAACAAAAAAAATCTAAAACTTGGAACTTGTATCCTCAACCCCGTAAACTATGGGTCGAAAATTTGTATCTGCGTACCGCAAATTTCCACAGAGGTCTGAAAATTAATATATGGACTCTTGGTTATAAATAATAAAAAACATATTTCAGATTTTTTAGTAAATAACCCCCATCCTTTAAATTAGGGGGTGGAAGTTTGACATAAGCAACTTACAAAAGAAGTGAAATCCCAAAGTTATCAGATCTCATGCAGGGCCAAGTTTCTTTTATTGAGATCTGATAATTTTTTGACGGTGCGAGCAGTCTTGGCAACTTTTTAAATGAAAATGTTATTTAATGGGATTATTACCTCCAAATAAAAACCTCTTCACATGAAAAATACAATTTTCATGGAACCCAAATCAACTTAGGGCATTCACTGTCCATTTTTTAAATATTTATGGGCTATTGTAGTCCCCGTCGGTAGCTTACGGCCTATTATTTTGGGGACGCGCTGTGAATCCCAAACTGTCGCGTGGGGTCAGTGACCGCGTTTGCATCTTTATACATTCCATATTAGATGTCATAACCAATAGTTGAATTGAATTCACATTTATAAGATAACTGGTATCCTAATGATTTAGGGTTTTAACCTCGCGTTTTAAGAACATTATTACTCCGTGCATTTTTTTTATACCACGAAGGTGGCAAACAAGCATACGGCCCGCCTGATGGTAAGCAGTCACCGCAGCCTATGAACGCCTGCGTATATACAATTGCGTATCACGCCACATGGGCACTATGTTAACCTGCCCGTACTACAATACGATACAACAAATATTACGCAACGACTTTAAACAGACTCTGTCTTTTAAGCATCAATTTTCGTCGTTTTTAATCTACATTTGACCAGGGGGCTTGATAGCCGAGATGACAATCGTTGGAAGAAAACGAGAATCAAAAGTTTGTAGACTATATGACCTTTCATAGCATCAGGGGGCCATACCGTGAAAACCGAAATTCGCAAATTGCAGGGATCTTTCTCTTTTACCCTCACTAAGATGTAAATAGAGTGACAGAGAAAAATCACCGCAATTGACGAACTTCGTTTTTCGCGGTTACAGCCCTGTCAACTCGATACATTTTTTCTTTTCATTTGGCGTTTGTTCATGTACGATTGTCGTTTTGGCTAGGCCCCCACGTAGTAAACGTGGTGACATTCTGAATTGACATTATCAAATACTATATCTAGTAGGGAAGCGCGAATGTTATACACACTAACAACAATAAACATTCAAAGTTGTATTAAATTATCAAAAAACTAAGCCTAAATTAACCTGAGGCATTGTTCCCAGAACACTGGCCGCGTTCTCTCTCTGTACAGTGAGGCTGTTTTTGTGCGAAAAAAGCGCCAGCTCGTAAGTCGCCAGACACCCAGACTAGTTTGGTAGAAATTTCTTTTACTAGTTTTTTTGTGTCTGACAACCAAGGACTGAAAGTACCTTGTTTGTATATTGCGTTTTTCATAATACCTTCTTATACTATAACTGACATTATGCAAGTTTTCTAGATATTGAAGAATAACCACTATACACTTAAAATTTTGTCCCAAACTCGTCGATTCTCATGACAACACGAAAGTCTCGACTTCTTGAGACTCGAGACCCGTGTCTGTAGAATGTGAGGTTGACTTACTTGACTTATTGTCCTATGTCCCCTAGATGGGGCAGAGGGCGTCCACATTGCGCGCCATCTGGATCGGTCTTGAGCTTCGTGCTTGAGTTCGCTCCAAGTCTTCCCAATAGCCTTCGCCTCTGCAATTATAGAATGTGAGGTGCGATGCCATAAACACGGTTTACATACAACGGTGTGGTCGAGAATGAGCATACGAATGGCTGGTTAAGTTAAGTTATAAATTTTCATTACAGTTAGAGATTTCTAGCGTGAGATGTACGGTTTGCACAGATGCCACGCATGTCTGTCTATGGCAAAAATGTTGCGCTAATCTTTAAATAAAATGCAGAAATTTTATTATCTGCCACTTCTGATTCTTTGATTAAAGGAAAATATGGAAAATTTACGCTTCCGGCAACGCACACAATTTTACGGCGTTTCCTTTAAAAAAAAAACCAGTAGTACGCTTTCAGACGTATCTGCTTCGTTAAAAATTGGTATCTGCTACTTGTTCCAGCACATATTGTTGTAAAAGGACATCTGCCTCTCGCGACATTTCGTAGATACTATATACTACATACATAAAAAAACTGACTATAATCTTCATTAAATAAATAAATAAATATTATGGAGACGTTCTTAGGTTCTTACACAAATCCAAAAACGGTAAGCTCAAGAAGGCTTGTGCTGTGGGTACTCAGACAACGATATATGTGTGTACAAATACTTAAAACACCCATGACTCAGGAACAAAATATCTGTGCTCATCACTCGAATAAATGCTCTTACTGGGATTCGAACATTTCGAACCCAGGACTATCGGGTTCATTTCAAATTATATTTCAATTTTAATGAAATAGATAAGTTTTAAAGTTTAAACTTTGTTTTTTAGTCGTAAAATATTCCCTAATATCAAAATAATAATAACCAAGAACGATTCATTGAATAGAAGGTGTAAACAATTTCTTTATAATGTCATGTTATCGTTATCAACGATGAAGAAAAAATTATACTTACATAGTTTGGAAAAATTACGGTTCACTATCCTCCGACTGAAGTCGAGAGATTTGTTCGAAAAATAAGTTTTTGACAAAAAAATCTTTTTTGATAGGGACCAGCTTCTATATCTACCAGCTATCTCAGCTTATCATTCCCTTCTATGCCGCTCAACTTACATATAGATCGTGACATTCATGAAGACGCGTGTCTTGACTCATAATGTCATGTTAATAAAGGTTAGATTTGCAAATCTGCGCGTCCTGGATGACACCTATGTGAAGTTTAAAGCTTGCAAGATTTCACCCAAACATACGTACAAACATTGCAAGTTAAATAAAGCTCGTGAAAAAAATGATTTAACAGTGCGTCATCCTACACGGCCGTGTGTCCCCAATTTTAACTAGGTACTAAGTTGGTGTGAACGTTCCGATTCCAGGCGTGAATGGAGATTGTATGGAGACCCATACAAATTGTCTGTGTGTATGGAAGCTAAATCTTTGTGTAACTTGGAGTGTATGTTTAAAGCTTAGGTAGCTAATATTATACACGCAAGGCTTATTGGGTACAAATGTGGGCAATTGTGTGTGAACCGACTTTCTTTTGCATGCTAGTCGAACATGAGTTGAGGTTACCGTGTACGTTGAAAAAGGGACACGAACTTGGCCGCCGTCATACAATCCTCACGCCTCCTCATACAATCCTCAGTTACGCTCTCATTTTATAATTAAATTTCATATGATCATTTAAGTAAACAAAAAATTTTTTAACTACATTTTACGACATATTGCTTAGCATAATCTATATGTATAGAGGTTAGCTAAGGTAACATATAGTAAAACCTGGATAAGTGGGACATCAAGGGACGAACAAACTTGTCTCACTTAAAGAGGTATCCCGCTTACCCAGGGTTTCAGTTAGCCAGGTATAAATAAATTTCTGTCTCACTTACAGAGGGTTCCATTAATAAAGGTGAGAATAGAGGATATTTTCTTAATACCTACCGAGAACATTTCATGGGAAGTTTGCAATTTTTGAAAATTCCAGCCGATTGCAGGATTATATTTGTGAAATTTTCTGCAGTTACAAATTTTGCCTCAAAAACGAAATTTAAATTATGATGATATAAAAATGTACGGAGCTAATTTTAATCCACCTACGGTGTAAAAGCCACAAAACTATTAAAATATATTTCCGACACGTTTCAGAATTAGAATTTTATGCATTCGATTAACCCACGCATTCGAATTGTAACCGTTATTCGTCTAGAAAAGCCATTTATAAACACCACCCATTCTGATACGTACACAATTCAATATCAATGTGATACCAATTTTGACAATTATTATCACATACACACTCGCATATGCACTCGGCCGAAAGCCGGGGACGGCTGCACAACGCCCAACTTAACAAGTCCCGCAAATATGCATTTTTTTAAATACAATTACATATTAAACGAAACTTTTGGGCCGTGGTCATCAGACACCATACAAGTTATGAAAGAAAATTCTCATAAACTTATTTGGGTGTTTGGCGACCTTCGCGCGGGGGAAGATTTCGCTCAGCGGCTAAGTCTGGCAATCCAACGGGGATATGCAGCAAGCGTCCTGGGGACGATGCCCCGGACTATTAAGGTTTTATACACGAAAACTGTTAATGTATATTGTTATTGTAAATAAAAACATATATGACATAATATCTATTACGTATTATGTCATCTATTCCATGACGACGGCATAGAATAAAAAATTAAAACCGAATTGCTCTTGCAAAAAATGTCTGCTATTTTTACACGTTAGTCCGCCTTGTCAGAGCGTTTTCACATATCCGATATCAGATGTCAGAAGGCGCCTATGAGAAAAACAGCTGCAGGAGAGTGCCTTTATTGCGTTATTTATCGTTTTTTATTAATAATGATTTATCAAAATTGCATAAATAAATACAGAAAAACATATATATCTTACATTTTAGGTCCTTCCGACATCTGATATCGGATCCAACGATGAGAAAACGCTCACAGGCTGTTTTAGAAGCCTTCCCATGCTACGTCTAGCGTGATTGCTACTGTAGATATAGCCTTGCCCTACCATTTCTACGAGCAAAGTGCACTAGATTGACATTATATTGACATGTAACGTTTGTGTCTAAATATCCCCCGACAGCTTTCGCTGGCGGTTATTGAAATACTAAATTAGAAACGTCAAACGGCATAATAAATTGCAATTATTGTCTCACATACTGTCAATAAAACCTGCGGGTCTGTCAATATTTTACCATATTCATATGATTAACTGTCACAATAAGACGTTGACCTCAAGACAAATTCGACTTCATTTAATAGCAGCTCATGATATATCTAATAGGCTGTCTATTTAAAGTTGTATACTACACTTTTTTACTGTTGGCGACAAGCCCGCCGCCGCATCGAGTTAACTCCACAGCAACAGCGATGACGTCCACCGTCACGTCACCGGACCGGTTAGCCAGCGACGGGGACCGGGGCCGGTCCGCGGGGGGACGGTCAGAATCGAACTTACGGCTCGCGGAACGCACACATATCGCGTCGCGCCAAAAATAATTATAACTACCTCTGTAATTACCAGTAATTAAATTAGTGTTTACAGTCCGCTATAGTTTTATTCAGCAGTCTAGATATCCTGGATTCGACATACTACACGAATTAGGCACTAGACGCAACATTTACATTTGCTATTTATTTAATTAAAAAGAAAGAGTAGTGAACAACTTTGATCACAGTCATAAGCTTAAAAAATTTAAAAACATAAAATACTTACTTCGTTGCGCCATTATCACAGTGTACTTACAGTGGTCTGAATGGTCTTAAGTTTCATAGAGCCTAATGGCATTTAAGTCCTTTATGCCAATTTCTACCATTTTGAACATTTAAAAAAAATATATGTGTGGCTGCTCACAAAATTTCACGAGAATCGGTTGAGAATTGCGACCTGTAGAAGAGAATATCCGAGGGATGCCCGAATCAAAACGGAGACCTTCGCTAACACTGCGCTCAATAAAAAGGCCCAACTACCTTTGCTACCTCTGTTTGTAGGCACCTTTCGCTACAAAGCGAAAAAAACGTATCGACTGCAAGCGTAGCTACTCGCTCGCGCTGGCAGTGAATGCGTTATTCCACAGCTTATAGCCGGCGCGTTCACGGGAGCAACTCTGACGGGCGCGACCATCGGGTGGACGAGTGTAACCAATGATCATCGGGTAACATGGTGTGGGGATTGGCTGCCTATCCACTGAGGCGGAGATGAGCGGACATGAGAGGAGATGTTCAGGAATCAACCAATAGCATTGGTTGTAACCTAGCGGAGCGGAGAAGGTATGTCCTAACTTCCTAAGGTTCGCGCTTTGATATGGGGTTCTCCTCAAGAGTCGGTAACGCAAAAGTGGCTCTTCCGATGTTGCTTATGTTCATGAGTGACGGTGACCGCTTCCCATCAGATGGCTCATCTGTTCGTTTGCTGACTATCACATAAAAAAGCTAATTTTCATTGATTTCAAAATAGCAATTTACAAAGCCTGTCACCACCTGCAATAGAAAAACGTGGAATTGTGCTCTGTCATCGCTGTTATGACTTATAATTTATTCCACTTTTAAGTCTAATCTAGAATGGTTCTTTAAAAAATAATATTAAGAGGCTGTCAATACCTAAAGCGCGCACACTGTCTATTTGTATCGGAGTAGATGAGATAGCACTGTCGCATGTTACTGGGCCTGGGCAAGGGAATAATAAGAAAAATATTTAAATAAAAAAAAGTGCGTTATTAGTGTAATCTTTTACTCAACAGCGGTTTAGATATAAATGTTTTGTAATTGTGATTTTAATTGCAGACCCATAAGTCAAAACAATAAATACATAGAACCGTTTAATTGTGATTTTAAGACCAATCTTTGTAATTATTTTCTATCGAGCCGATTTCGTTCAATCATGTATAGAGTACAACCACGGTCTTTGAAATATAATTAATATGAACATATATTTTTCTTACTTGACTAAAACAAATAGTCTTTCTTAAAAAACTGTTTAAGCAACATCAATTTCAAGGACATTGGGTGTTGACAGCCTCTTAATGTGTCTATGAATCCACTACAAAAAATGCTACAGTCAGGAAAGCTATTCGCATACATATTTTTATGCAAGAGTGCTAAGCTAATAGTTTTTCTGACTGAGCATATATTTTACATATTTCCAGCCGCTGCTTACCTACGAGATCCTCACCGCTCTTCACAGTTCACATGGCTCTCCACACCGCCAGAGACCAGGCGCGGATCCAGCCCTCAAAAAAGGTTGTGGTCACAGCCACCCTAAAATCGGCCAAGTGCGAGTCGGATTACGAACTCACTCATTAACAATCATGACTCATGAGATATGATCGTCGTCGTTCATGAACGATCATCAGCCTATCGATCTCAATAGACTGTGAAAGTGTTACGTCACAAGACTATAAGGGGGTACCTATGATTCCCCGACATATTTTTTGTAGATTATTGATTCGCAGACAACGTTTCGCCGAACATCGTTTTGCAGAGGGATTTATTCGTACCTAGATGTAACTTTTGGTAATTTTGGTTTTACAAAAAAAAAATACCCAATTTCATTTCCCAAATATTTTTTTGCAGCTGTACATTTTTCAATCAACCTTTTCCTCTATACTTATTTGACAGATTTCAATTTAACAAATACAAATTACCATTTCCCTAACAACAATTCAACAACATTCATTAGACCAATTTTTTTTAACTTTATTTAAAAATGTTGAACAATTTTTAGTTTATCAAACATGTTTAGTCTATTTTTATTTATTTTTTACAACAACATGAAAACGAACTGTTGCCAAAAAAGCGGGCTAGGTTAGACCTGCGACACTCTTAATAATGAACTCTTGTTAGAAAATCAGGTTAAGTTAGAACTGCGACCCCCAGAAATGCAAACGGTTGCCGGAAAAGAGAGTTAGGTTGGAGGTGCGACCCCCACAAAAACGAACTGTCGCTTAAAAATACTGTGTGGTTAGGTTAAGTTAATAGACTTTGCTATACATAAAAAAGAGACAGCAACGTATTAAAATGACTAAATAAAAAACACTACTACACTAATATACTTTCTGCCTCGCACTGCTAAACTGTGGAATGAACTGTCGCCTGCGGTATTTCCGGACCGATACGACCTTCAAACCTTCAAGAAAAGAGCGTACTCATCTTAAAGGCCGGCAACGCACTTACAACCCCTCTGGTGTTGCAGGTGTCCATGGGCGGCGGTAATCGCTTACTATCAGGTGATCCGTCTGCTCGTTTGCCTCCTCTACCATAAAAAAAAGTCTTTTGGTTACAGTTTTTTTTCTTTATTTCTTACTTTCTTATTTAGCAAAAAACTTGGTAATCCGTTAGTAACCTAAGAATTTCATTTGGCAGAGTAATCTGTCGGATTAAACAATTTTTACTCGAGTAACGTTTTTAGGGTTCCGTAGCCAAATGGCATAAAACGGAACCCTTATAGTTTCGTCATGTCCGTCTGTCTGTCTGTCTGTCTGTCTGTCCGAGGCTTTGCTCCGTGGTCGTTAGTGCTAGAAAGCTGAAATTTGTTAGTCTATTTTTATTTATTTTTTACAACAACATGAAAACGAACTGTTGCCAAAAAAGCGGGCTAGGTTAGACCTGCGACACTCTTAATAATGAACTCTTGTTAGAAAATCAGGTTAAGTTAGAACTGCGACCCCCAGAAATGCAAACGGTTGCCGGAAAAGAGAGTTAGGTTGGAGGTGCGACCCCCACAAAAACGAACTGTCGCTTAAAAATACTGTGTGGTTAGGTTAAGTTAATAGACTTTGCTATACATAAAAAAGAGACAGCAACGTATTAAAATGACTAAATAAAAAACACTACTACACTAATATACTTTCTGCCTCGCACTGCTAAACTGTGGAATGAACTGTCGCCTGCGGTATTTCCGGACCGATACGACCTTCAAACCTTCAAGAAAAGAGCGTACTCATCTTAAAGGCCGGCAACGCACTTACAACCCCTCTGGTGTTGCAGGTGTCCATGGGCGGCGGTAATCGCTTACTATCAGGTGATCCGTCTGCTCGTTTGCCTCCTCTACCATAAAAAAAAGTCTTTTGGTTACAGTTTTTTTTCTTTATTTCTTACTTTCTTATTTAGCAAAAAACTTGGTAATCCGTTAGTAACCTAAGAATTTCATTTGGCAGAGTAATCTGTCGGATTAAACAATTTTTACTCGAGTAACGTTTTTAGGGTTCCGTAGCCAAATGGCATAAAACGGAACCTTTATAGTTTCGTCATGTCCGTCTGTCTGTCTGTCTGTCTGTCTGTCCGAGGCTTTGCTCCGTGGTCGTTAGTGCTAGAAAGCTGAAATTTGGCATGGATATATAAATCAATAAAGCCGACAAAGTCGTACAATAAAATCTAAAAATTAAATTTTTTTTAGGGGACTACACGTAAAGTGGGGGTGAAATTTTTTTTTCGCTTCAACCCTAGAGTGTGGGGTATCGTTGGAAAGGTCTTTCAAAACTAATAGGGGTTTTCACGAAACATTTTTTGATAAAGTGAATATATTCGGAGATAATCGCTCCGAAAGAAAAAAAAAATGTGTCCCCCCCCCCTCTAACTTTTGAACCATAGGTCCAAAAAATGTGAAAAAAATGGTGGAAGTAGAGCTTAAGAAAGACATTAAATGAAAACTATAGCGGACATGATCAGTTTAGCTGTTTTTGAGTTATCGCAAAAAGTTTTCCCTTCATAGTAAAAAGACTTATTTTAATTAGGTACTGATTATGCAAACTTGCCTATTTGTTTAACTCAGGTGAAAGGTACCGTTTCATCCCTTGGTTAACAATTTACTATACTTTAAGCTCCAGTTTAGCTTATTGTGACGGAAGAGTAGCTACGGAACCCTACACTGAGCGTGGCCCGACATGCTCTTGGCCGGTTATTTTATTAAATTAAATTTCGAATAAAGTGACAGTTACTAATTTAGCAATTACGGTACTACGAGTACATACATATTACCCGCGTATAAAGTAATGTGTCGGAAATCTTAAACAATTTATTGCAGTCTATGGAGCCCTGTTTAGATAGATAACTACGCTGGCAATATTTTTAGAAATTTGGACTAATATTTGTAAATGTCTCGGGTTTCTAAGACTCGTTAAGCTAAAAACAATTGCCCCTGTAATGTTAGTAAATAAATGTTATTCTTGTAAATAAGTAGGGGTCAGCTGATAGTAACATGCTCCAATATCTAATAATTAATACAAAAAATCACTCTACCTATCGTGTTTCGACCACGGGTTTCTCGGGTAATTGTGACGGTTTCCAAACGATTACTCTACGAAAAGTAAATCCGCTTATACTCGTAAATGTACCAAGTTGCCAACTGACTACTCTGCGTAATGAAATTCTGCCAAACAGTGGTCTGCCAAAGCGTCTGCGAAACAAAAATCGGCGTAATTTTACTCGGCGAATCAATAGGGCACCCTATTAGGGTTGTGGGCATGCCCATCGTGCCCACAACGGTGGATCCGCCCTTGCCAGAGACAGAAATAGATGGAGAAAGATCATAAGAGAGAAGGTGGTATAAAAGGGAGGTCACGACCCTCAATGTTCAGGAGGATGCAAGGAGGAAGAGACCTATATGTCGCCTTTGCGAAATGTCCATTTTTCTGGCACAATTTGAATGCAGTAAATACCAATACAGTAAATACAAACCAGTTTCGTAGAAAAATTAAAGCAGTTAAAATATTGCAAGCAAAAAATTAATTAGGTGAGTGAATCCACTATTTTTTGTTCTATCCCGTCGGCTGGGCGATAATAGTAGTAGTACATTTGTTAGAAGAACTCTTGTACCACGTTATATAATCGTGGTTGGTAAGAAGTAGAAAGAGCTTTCTACAAAATTGCATGTTTAGTTATTTTAAATGCTATAAAACCAGGATTTTAAGAGTGACCTAGGCGACCGTTACCAAGGCGATTAGTGATAAGACAAAGTTGAGGATATAAGCAAAAGTTCAATATAGTCTGCTATATTTTTTTTTATTTGTGCCTTAAGTTCCTGTTAATATTAGTAACATTTTACACAATAACATTTGGTAGAATTGGAATACATTTTCAAAAGAGGTTATTTTCAAAGTGCGAAATTGTATCGGCTTGAGATAATGTAGGGGCAAGGCAATTCATTTGACAGTCCCCAGCAGCGCTGCATGTCTTTATTCTGTTGGGCTATTCTGCAGTCAATGTCAGTGGGGCTAAAATGGTCAGCTCTTTATCATTTGTCACCATGCCTCAAGCACACGGTCACTTTTCAGAGCTGCTGCGTCGAAAGTTCAGATAGCTGTGATGATTGCTAAACTGTGATAGGACACGGCACCCGATGAAGAAGAAGAAAAATCAGAAACAATTATGCTACTTTTCTTACTTTTAAATAGTGATGAGTTTCTTAAGTAAGTACAGTCAGCATCAAAAGTAGCGGATAAAACAACGCGCCAAAAGTAACCGGATATATACCGTATATTCCGGATAACTTTTCCAAATATAGATAATTTTCTAAAACACACCTTCAAAACTATATCTTTTACAGTCTGAATTGTTCTACATACAGAACCATCAACTTTTGTTAAGCTGTTACAGAATGGTAGATACCTACTTTTGAAACCTTGTTTGATCCGCTACTTTTGATGCTGACTGTACCTACCATTAATGTT